>NW_028300455.1:0-147860 GCF_049724085.1 Artemia sp. Qi Xiang Cuo | reverse complement strand
TCTAACTAAAACTCTTATCTAAAACTCTAGCTTAACTAAAACTCTAATCTAAAACTAAACTAACTAGAACTAAACTAAAAAAAACTAAACTACTAAACTAACTGAAATCTAAACTACTAAACTAAAAATCTAAACTACTAAACTAACTAAGATCTAAACTTTTAAACTAACTAAAATTCTAAACTAAAACTAAACACTAATCTAAAACTAAACTAACTAAAACTAAACTAAAAATAAATTCTAATCTCTAAACTACTAATTTATAACTCTAACTAAAACTAAACACTAATCTAAAACTAAACTAAACTAACTAAAACTCTAAACTAAAACTAAAGACTAAACTAAAACTAAACTATAATTAAACAAAAACTGAACTAAGCCACTAAATTAAAACTCTAACTAAAACTCTTATGTAAGACTCTAGCTAAACTAAAACTCTAATCTAAAAGTAAACTAGTTTATTTTAAAAATAAAGTTTAAAAAAATTTAGTTTAAAAATAAAGATAATGAATAAACTTAAAATAAACTAAAAATCTAAACTAAATAACTAATAAAATAATAAACTAAAAATATAAACTAAATAACTAATAAAATAATAAACTAAAAATCTAGACTAAACTAAACCAAAACTAACTAAAAATGTAAACTATAACTCTAACTAAAACTCTTAACTACTAAACTAAGTAAAACTCTAAACAAAAACTAAACTACTAAACTAACTAAAATATAAACTACTAAACAAACTAAAAATTCTACACTAAAACTAAACACTAATCTAAAACTAAACTAAATTAAACTGAAAATCTAACTAAAACTCTAAAATAAAACTAAACTTAACTACTAAACTAAAACTAAGCTCTAGCTAAAAACGTTATACTAAAACTTAAATATAACTAAACAAAATATAAACTTTAACACTAAACTAAAACTAAACTAAAACTAAAAATCTAAACTAAACTAAACTACTAAACTAATTAAAACTCTAAACGAAAACTAAACTACTAAACTAAATAAAATCTACACTACTAAACAAACTAAAAATTCTACACTAACACTAAATACTAATTTAAAACTTAAATAAATTAAACTTAAAATCTAACTAAAACTCTAAAATAAAACTAAACATTAAACTAAAACTAAACTTAACTACTAAACTAAAACTAAACTCTAGCTAAAAACGTTAAACTAAAAATAAAGGTAATAAATAAACTTAAAATAAACTAAAAATCTAAACTAAAACTAAACATTAAACTAAAACTAAACTAAAATCTAAACTAAACTAAACTAAAACTAAACTGCTAAATTAAAACTCTAACTAAAACTCTTTATTAAAACTCTAGCTAAACTAAAACTCTAAACAAAAACTAAGCTAAATCTAAACTAAAAATAAAGGTAATAAATAAACTTAAAATAAACTAAAAATCTAAACTAAAACTAAACATTAAACTAAAACTAAACTAAAATCTAAACTAAACTAAACTAAAACTAAACTAAACTGCTAAATTAAAACTCTAACTAAAACTCTTTAGTAAAACTCTAGCTAAATTAAAACTCTAAACTAAAACTAAACTAGCTAAGGCTAAACTAGAAATAAAGGTAATAAATAAACTTAAAATAAACTAAAAATCTAAACTAAAACTCTAAAATAAGATTAAACATTAAACTAAAACTAAACTAAAAATCTAAACTAAACCAAACTAAAACTAAACTAAATAACTAATAAAATAATAAACTAAAAATCTAAACTAAATAGTTAATAATATAATAAACTAAAAATCTAAACTAACCCAACCTGAAATCCTCTTTTTCTAATATTTCTGCCCCCCCCGATTGACTTAGAAGGAGATGTAACCGACTCGCTGATTGGCTGAGAAGGAAACACGTGATCTAACTGTTTCCTGGAAACTCATAACATTTGCCTCGAGCAACAACATGATCTTGAAGGAAGTGTCATTGATCTGTCCCCATTAGATTCAATAATCCATTAAAGTGAGAAAGTTCCTGTTTTTTCATTCTCACTGACAAAAACCATAAAACAGAAATAAATGTGAGAAAGTTCCTGTTTTTTCATTCTCACTGACAAAAACCATAAAAACATCCATAAAAGTGAGAAAGTTCCTGTTTTTCAAATTCTCACCGACTTAAACCATAAAACAGACATAAATTACGGTTGACATCCATGAAAAACATCAAATAAATTGTCCAACACACATAACCATCCATAAAAACAACCATCAATGTGAGAAAATTCCTGTTTTATCATTCTCACTGACAAAAACCATAAAACAGACATAAATGTGAGAAAGTTCCTGTTTTTCCATTCTCACTGACAAAAACCATAAAAACATCCAAAAAAGTGAGATAGTTCCTGTTTTCAAATTGTCACCGACAAACTCCATAAAACAGACAAAATTTACTGTTGACATCCATGAAAAACATCAAATAAATTGTCCAACACACATAACCATCCAACAAAACATCCATCAATGTGAGAAAATTCCTGTTTTTCCATTCTCACTGACAACAAACAGACATAAATTATGTAAAAAAAAGTTGTAGGTGGCAGCAGGGGTGTCGCCCCTGAGTTATAGGGTCATCTCTACTTGTGAGAACCCTAAAGATCTTCTCTTATTATCTTTGGACAATTTTTGAACAAAATGGATATCTCAAAATTCATATCAGATAAATTTGGGGGAAAGGGCCGTTGGGAACGGGGTAGTTTAATTCTGATTACTGTGACTCTAAAAAGCGGGCACTACAAATTCTTGTAATTAATCAAATGACCTCACTCAGAAGTGAAACCGACCAACCCTTCCATGAAAACTGTGTCTGCCAATGAGGTATAACTTATGATCCTTGCCCTGAGGGCTGTGCGGGAGGGGGGGATTTAATCCCCAAAGACATAATTACTCGATTCGTCAACTATGCTGAACAAATGAGAATCTCAAAATGTTGATTGCATGGGAAAGGATAGGAGTGGGATGGGTAGTTCCCATGCAAACTTTCATTTTCCTAACGAAATGAAAACCCTTTCAAAGTTTTTTCAACAAATCATTCATTGTGAAGTACCTTTGTAAAAAAAAAGGATAAATAAATAATGAATTGTGACCGCGTCGCTCTTTACTTAGGTAGCACTATTGTCCTGCCTTTGATTTCACCTATTGTCGGTTTATTTTTTAGGGGCGAGGTAGGCATCCTGTCTATTGCGCCATCTGATTGGCCTATGATATAAAGGCTAAAACTTAGTCATACACATTGTCTTGCTTGGGTTAGGGGGGGGGGAGGTAGAGCTTTATAATTAGAGGGGGAATCCAAAAACAAAGGGTGTGAAAATTATAAATACCTTGACATTTTTGGTAAGAGACATGTATCTGATTCTTAAAAAGCCCAGATTCTCTCAAGCTCATTGGATAATATAGGAATTACTTACTTACTTAGACATAGGTCTTCCCACACTAAATGGTACATAATGTGGTAATGGCGCCTCTCCATGAGGACTTCTCTTGGGCTTTTGACCAAAGTTCTTCAAAAGCGCAGCATCCTTCTCAAGGCATTTGCTTAGTGTTACCCTCTGTTGCCCACGTCTTCTGATGCCAGAAGGAACACAACACCACATATCATGGGGTAGGCAGCCCTCTCCCATTCCATCGACTGACGATGTGAATCTTTTTGTTTCTATACAAAAGAAAAATTTATTTGAGGTTCCCACTCTTCATTGTAGAAACTTATTAAACGCCAGTTTGGCTAGTGCAAACAAATGATAAAAATTGAAATTCTGGCTTAAAAATTTAGTTGAAATTAGGCAGTACAGGCAAGACCGTAAAAAAAAAGAGGAATTCAGAAACAATTTTACCACATGGGGCACATTTGCCTTTCAGAAAGCTAGAGCTAAAATTCAATCTTTATTGACTGATTTCAGTACCAGATTCCGAAATCCAAACCAGTGAAGCATTTTTTAACAGACAACATGTGCTTTTGGCGTCAAAATGTTCTGTTTTCAGTTTTCAGGCCCCTAGTTTTACAAAAAAGATACTTCTCTCAGTTCCCTCTTACGCCAGAGAATTAAATAAAAGTGGAAATGAAAGAAGATCTAATAAATAAAAATAAAAAAAAACACTTGACAATATCTAAGGTGATATTCTACATCACTTTCAGACTGATATCCAGAAGTCTTTCCTATCAACAACGGAAAAGGGTGATTAAAGAACTAAAAAAGAAATGTTTACTCTGTATACTGATCTTACAATATAGATTATAGAATACAAAAACAATAAGCTGGAGGTGCATCTGACATAGATAACAAGTAGATGGGATTTTCTGATGGAGAACAAAAGAGAAGCATATTTCTTGAAAGTCGTTTCCCCCCAAAATGTCATTTAGATAAGAAGCATCTTAGTTTACTTTCTTATACAATGTTTCTGTGTCATTGCAATTCTAAGCTTCAGAAAGATGCAAATTAGGGTCATTAAAGGATGTGAACCGAGTTAGAAGAACAATATGCTTTGTAGCTTTCAAGAATATTAATTAGAACGACAAGAAGAACCGAGTGAAAGAAATTAAACCAGCCGTAATAACTGCAACCACCTATAAAATGGGAGGAAAATGTCAATGTCTTAAAAAGATTTTTTTCATAAAATAGAAGCTAATGAAATACGCATCAGACAAAAGTCTATTCGTCCAAGTCCTTTAACACTACCGGGTGTTATTTCATTTGTGTTTCCCTTTAGTAAACTTCAAGTCAGTTTTTGTACATTTTTTTAATCAAATATGAAATTTATCTTCGACTATTATTCAAAATCATTATCAAAGTTTGGGAAAAAAGAAAGTAAATATAAATTTAATTTCTAGATAATAGCAAATTCTTCTTCTGTTATCATTCAAAATTTTCCCGAAAATTATGTTTTCATTCTCATCGGTTCCTTTTTGTAACGTTTTTGTATCGGTTCATTTTTGTAACGGTTCGTTTTTGTACTTGTCACTGTTAAATCTATTCACCATAGCGGGCGTAGAAGTGAAGTCCTTGCCACACCAGTAGAGTCCTAGGTTATACTTCTGAGCCTTTATGTTCCTTCCTATGCTATACTGGTACTTTACGTTCCTTCCTATGCTATTCTGAGGGTTTATGTTCCTTCCTATGCTATTCTGAGGGTTTATGTTCCATCCTATGCTATTCTGAGGGTTTATGTTCTTTCCTATGCTATTCTGAGGGTTTACGTTCCTTCCTATGCTATTCTGAGGGTTTATGTTCCTCCCTATACTATTCTGAGGGTTTATGTTCCTTCCTATGCTATTGTAGGGGTTTACGTTCCTTCCTATGCTATTTTGAAGGTTTACGTTCCTTCCTATGTTATTCTGTTCCTTTAGGCTCCTTCCTATTCTAATCTGAAGGTTTTTGTTCCTTCCTATGCTATTCTGAGGGTTTATGTTCCTTACTATCCTATTCTGAGGGTTTAAGTTCCTTCCTATGCTACTCTTAGGATTTATGTTCCTTCCTATGCTATTTTGAGGGTTTATGTTCCTTCCTATGCTATTCTGAGGGTTTATGTTCCTTCCTAAGCTATTCTGAGGGTTTATGTTCCTTCCTATGCTATTCCCTCACACAGTTTGACGTGCAAATTGCCGTAAAAATTAAGTTTTGAGGAGATTACGTTCCTTGGCCCCTTTGGAGAAAAAGGGTTAAAGTGATTAGCAATTACGATCGGGGATTCCCCGCTGTTTTTTTTTAAATCGAAAACTAAAGATTGTCAAATTGCGTATTTAGGAATTGTTTTGATTGACATTTTTGCAAAAAGGGAAAAGGATTTCGCAAATTGGACAGTATGAACGATATTAATTAATGTTTTGAATAATAGGATTGTGATTGATTCTAATTAGTGATTGGATAATTTTTTAACATGAAATCTCTGAATAAAATATTCTTTGGGGGAGATGGGTTGATTGTGTACTGTATAATACAAAAGTGATGTTTTGACAATGTTGTCAACTGTTGCCTGATTCCGTGTGGTTTTTCTTTACTTAGTGCTCATTAAAAACTAATTTTTTTTTTAAATAATTATTTCTTGTATATTTTTAAATATCTTTAAGGGGTTTGAGATACTCGGTTGACTGATTTAGTGTGGTTTTTATTTACCTGGTGACCATTAATAACGAAATTTTGTGTTAAATAAGTAGCTCTTATATCTTTTGAAAGAGCTATACGGGGTTTGAGAGACTTTTTTAAATGATTCCGTGTGGTTTTCTTTACATGGTGCCCATTAAAAACGAAAATTTTGTGTTGTGTGTGTTGTGTGTGTGTGTGCGTGGTGTGTGTGTGTGTTTGGGTGGTTTTGTGTGTTTTTGTGTTTTTTTGGTTTGGGTGTGTGTGTTGTGTGTGTGTGTTTGTTTTTTGTGTGTGTTGTGTGTGTGTTTTTGTGTGTTGTGTGTGTGTTTGTGTGTTGTGTTGTGTATGTGTTTGTGTTTGTGAGTGTTTGTTGTGTTGTGTGTGTGTGTGTGTGTGTGTGTGTGTGTGTGTGTGTGTGTGTGTGTGTGTGTGTGTGTGTGTGTGTGTGTGTGTGTGTGTGTGTGTGTGTGTGTGTGTGTGTGTGTGTGTGTGTGTGTGTGTGTGTGTGTGTGTGTGTGTGTGTGTGTGTGTGTGTTTGTGTGTGTCTCTGTGCACGTGTCGTCTCTTTGCATGTGTCGTCTCTCTGTGTGTCGTCTCTCTCTGTGTGTGTGTGCGTTTTTGTCTTCTCTGTGTGTGTGTCGTCTCTCTCTCTCTCTCTCTGTGTGTCGTCGCTGTTCACGTGTCTTCTCTGTGCATGTGTCGTCTCTGTGTGTCGTCTCTCTCTCTGTGTATGTGTGTTTTTGTGTGTGTGTTTCGTCTCTGTGTGTGTCTATTCTCTCTTTGTGTGTGTGTGTGTGTGTGTGTGTCGTTTCTGTGCACGTGTCGTCTCTGTGCATGTGTCGTCTCTCTGTGTGTCGTCTCTCTCTGTGTGTGTGTGTGTGTTTGTGTTGTCTCTGTGTGTGTACTTCAACTTGTAAAATGTGTTTAGGAGGAACATTAAGAAAAAAAAATTGTAAAGTAAAGTTGTGGTGAAAATGATATGTACTTCAACATTTAAAAATGGTTTCATGAGGGATATTATGAAAGGAACTGGTTCTGAAATGCATTTGAAAAGTATTTCTTGGTGTTGGAGCATTCAAAAAGCATTATAGTATAGTTGTGGGTGAAAAGGATGGGTAATTCTACTTGTAAAATTGGTTGTGGAGGGTCATTGTGAAAATAAATTTCCCTGTATTGCCTTTTGAAAAGTATCGATTGGTTTTATGGCATTCAAGAGTTTTAAAGCATAGTTAAGGTTGGCAAGGATGGGAACGTTAACTTATAAAATGGGTTTAGGAAGGACATTAAGAAAAAAAATTGTTGTTAAATTTCCTATGAGAAGTATTGCTTTATGTTGGAGCATTCAAAAAAGTACTATATTACAGTTATGGTGAAATTGAAGAGTACTTCAATTGAAAAATTGGCTTAGGAAGGATATTAAGAAAATAAATTGTTGTGATATGTCAGCGGAAAAGTATTGATTGTTCTTTTCGCATTCAAATAGCTGTAGAATATAGTTGTGAATGAAAAACATGGGAACTTCAAACTTTAGAATGGGCTGAAAAAGGTCAATAAGAAAAGAACTTGTTCTGAAATGCCTTTTGAAAAGTATTACTTGGTGTTGAGCATTCACAAAGCTGTAAAGTAAAGTTGTGGGTGAAAAGGATGGGAACTTCAACTTGTAAAATGGGTTTAGGAGGGACATTAAGAAAAAAAAGTTGTAAAGTAAAGTTGTGGTGAAAAGGATAGGTACTTCAACATGAAAAAGGGTTTTCGGAGGGACATTAAGAAAGGAACTGGTTCTGAAATGCATTTGAAAAGTATTGCTTGGTGTTGGAGCATTCAAAAGGCGGTAAAGTAAAGTTGTGAGTTTAAAGGATGGGCACTTCAACTTGTAAAATGGGTTTAGGAATGAATTTATGAAAATAGCTGGTTCTGAAATATGTTTGAAAAGTGTTGCTTGGTTTAGGAGCACTTAAAAAGCTGGAAAGTAAAGATGTGCGTGTAAAGGATGGTTGCTTTAACTTTTAAAATGGGTGTAGGAATGACATTAAGAAAAGATTTTGTTTTGAAATGCCCTTTGAAATGTATTGCTTGGTGTTATGCATTCAAAAAGCTTTAAACTAAATATTTGGGTGAAAAGGATGGATACTTCAACTTGTAAAATTGGCTTAGAAGGGACATTAAGAAAAGAAATTGTTCTGAAATGCCCTTTGAAAAGTATTACTTTGTGTTGGAGCATTCAAAAAGCTGTAAAGTAAAGTTGCGTGTAAAAAGGATGGGTGCTTTAATGTGTAAAATTGGTTTAGAAGGGACATTAAGAAAAGAACTGGTTCTGAAATGCCTTTGAAAAGTATTGCTTGGTGTTGGAGCATTAAATAAAGCGATAAAGTAAAGTTGTATGTTAACAGGGTAGATACTTTAATTTGTAAAATCGTTTTAGAAAGGAAATTAAGAAAAGAAATTTTTGTAAAACGGCCTTTGAAAAGTATTGCTTGGTGTAGGGGCATTCAAAAAGGTATTATATAAAAGTTGTGGGAAAATTATAACTACTTCAACTTTTAAAATAGTCTTAGGAAGAAAATTACGTAAAGAACTTGTTCTGAAAAGATATAATAAATCCTTTTGAAAAGTATTGATGAAGGTTGGGTTATTAGAAAAGTCTTATAGTAAAGTTGTGGTGAAAAGGATGGGTACCTCAACTTGTAAAATGTGTGTAGGAGGGACATTAAGAAAAGAACTTGTTCTGAAATGTCTTTTGAAAAGTATTGCTTGGTGTTGGGGCATTCAAAAAACTGTGAAGTATAGTTCTGGGTGAAAAAGATGGGTACTTCAAATTGTAAAATGGGTTTAGGAGGGACATTATGAAAAAAAATTTTTAAAGTAAAGTTTTGTTGAAAAATATTGGTACTTCAACATGTAAAAATGGTTTTAGGAGGTGTATTAGGAAAGTAACTGGTTCTGAAATGCATTTGAAAAGTATTAAATGGTGTTGGAGCATTAAAAAAGAAGTATAGTATAGTAGGGGGTGATCAGGATGGGTAATTTAACTTGTAAAATGGGTTTTGCAGGGACATTGTGAAATTAAATTTCTCTGTTTTGCATTATGAAAAGTATCGCTTGGTGTTGTGGCATTCAATAGTTTTATAGTATAGTTGAGGGTGAAAAGGACGGGTACTTCAACTTGTAAAATGGGCTTAGGAATGACATTCAGAAAAGAAATTGTTGTGAAATGCCATTTGAGAAATATTGCTTGATGTTGGAGCTTTCAAAAAAGCAGCATATTAAAGTTAGAGTAAAAAGTATGAGTACTTTAATTTGTAAATTGGGCTGAGGAAGGAAATTAAGAAAAGAAATGGTTCTGAAATACCTTTTGAAAAGTATTGCTAGTTGTTGAGCATTCAAAAAGCCGTAAATTAAAGTTGTGGGTGAAAAGGGTGTGTGCTTCCATTTCTAAAATGGGTTTATGATGGACATTATGAAAAGTATTTGGTCTGGAATGACCTTTGAAAAGTATTACGTGGTGTTGGAGCATTTGAAAAGCTGTAAAGTAAAGTTTTGGGCGTAAAGAATGGGTACTTCAACTTGTAAAATGGACTTAGGAAATACATAACGAAAAGAATTGGATCTGAAATGCCTTCGAAAAGTAGTGTTTGGTGTTGGAGAATTAAAAAAGCTGTACAGTAAAGTTCTGTGTGAAAAGGATGGGTACTTCAACTTGTAAAATGGGTTTAGGAGGGACATTATGAAAAGAACTTGTTCTGAAATGCCTTTTGAAAAGTATTGCTTGGTGTTGTGGCATTCAAGAGCTGTAAAGTACAGTTGTGGGTGAAAAGGACGGGTACTTCAACTTGTAAAATAGGTTTAGGAAGAACATTAAGAAAAGAAATTGTTGTGAAATACCATTTGAGAAGTATTGCTTGATGTTGGAGCTTTCAAAAAAGCAGTATAGTAAAGTTATGGTGAAAAGGATGAGTACTTCAATTTGTAAAATGGGTTTAGGAAGGACATTAAGAAAAGAAATTGTTCTGAAATACCTTTTGAAAAGTATTGCTTGGTGTTGAGCATTCAAAAAGCTGTAAAGTAAAGTTGTGGACGAAAAGGATGGGTGCTTCCATTTCCAAAATGGGTTTATGATGGACATTATGAAAAGAATTTGTTCTGGAATGACCTTTGAAAATTCTTACTGGGTGTTGGAGCATTTAAAAAGCTTTAAAGTAAAGTGTTGGGCGTAAAGAATGTGCACCTAAACTTTTAAAATTGGCTTAGGACTGAAATAAATAAAATATCTGGTTCTTAAATTAATTTGAATAGTATTTTTTTGTGTTGGAGAACTCAAAAATCTGTAAAGTAAAGTTTTGTGTTAAAATGATTGGTACTTAATCTTGTAAACTGGGTTTAGGACGGACATTAAGAAAATAGCTGGCTCTTAAATGCCTTTTGAGATGTTTTGCTGGGTGTTGGGCACTCAAAAATCTGTAAAGTATAGTTGTGGATGAAAAGGATTGGTACTTCAACTTGTAAAATGTGTTTAGGTATTACATTAAGAAAAGAAATTGTTCTGAAATGCACTTTGAAAAGTATTTCTTGTTGTAGGAGAATTCAAAAAGCTGTAAAGTAACGTTGTTTTTGAAACTTTTGTTTGATATAATGTTTAAAATATTTTTTGGATTGAAATTAAGACAATAAATCGTTCTGAATTGCATTTGAAAATTATTGAATTGTCTAGGAGAATTCAAAAAGATGTAAAGTTGTTTTATCAAAAGATGTGTACTAAAAAATTTAAACTGGTTATCGTAATTACATACTCTAAATAACTTTTTCTTAAAATCATGTAAAAGAATTTACGGATGTCGGATCATTCAAAAATATTTAAACTAAAGATTGGTTTGAAAAGTATGGATACTTCAACTTTTAAAATATGCTTAAGATTGATACTCTTTAAATAACTTGTTCTGAAATGCTATTTGAAAAGTATTGTTTGCTGTTGAGCAGTAAAAAAGCTGTAAAGTAAATTTGTGTGTAAAAATGATGTGAAATTCAAATTGTAAAATTGGCGTAGGATTGAAATGATTAAAAAAAAGTGTTATGTAATGCCCTTTGAATAGTATTGCTCGGTGGTGGAGCATTCAAAAAGCTGTAATGTATTGCTTGGTGGTGGAGCATTCAAAAAGCTGTAAAGTAAAGTTGTGTGTGAAAACGATGGGTACTTCAACTTGTAAAATGGGTTTAGGAATGACATTAATAAAAGAACTTGTTCTGAAATGACTTTTGAATAGTATTGATTGGTGTGGAGCATTCGCATAGCTGTAAAGTAAAGTTTTGGGTGAAAATGATGGGAACTTCAACTTGCAAATTGGGTTTAGGACGGTAATTATGAAAAGAACTTGGTCTGAAATGACATTTGAAAATTATTGATTGGTGTTTGAGCATAAGAAGATCTTAAAAGTAAAAATTATTGCGTAACAAATGGGCACTTCAAATTGTAAAATGGATTTAGGTATGACATAAAAAAAATAATTTTATCTGAAATAACTTCGAGAAGTATTTCTTGGTTTTTGAACATTCAAAAAGCTTTAAAGTAAAGATTAGGTTTTAAAAGATGTGTACTTTATCTTGTAAAAGTGTTTTACTACGGACATTATAAAAATAACTTGTTCTGAAATGACTTTTAAAAAGTATTGCTTGGTGTTGTGCATTCAAAAATTTTTAAAGTAAAGTTTTGTTTGAAAAGGATGGGTACTTCAAATTGTAAAAATGGGGTTAGGAATGAAATTAAGAAAAGAAATTGTTCTGAAATGCCCTTTGAAAAGTATTGCTTGGTGTTGGAGCATTCAAAAAGCTGTAAAGTAACGTTGTGTGTAAAAGGGATGGGTACTTTAATTTGTAAAATGGGTTTAGGAGGGACATTAAGAAAAGAACTGGTTCTGAAATGCCTTTGAAAAGTTTTGCTTGGTGTTGGAGCATTAAAAAAAGCTGTAAAGTAAAGTTGGGGGTGAAAAGGATGGGTACTTCAACTTGTAAAATGGGTTTAGGAAGGACATTAAGAAAAGAAATTGTTCTTAAAAGCCCTATGAAAAGTATTGCTTGGTGTTGGGGCATTCCAAAAGGTGTTATAGTAAAGTTGGGGTGAAAAAGATAACTACTTAAACTTGTAAAATGGGTTTAGGAAGAAAATTACATAAAGAACTTGTGCTGAAAAGATATAATAAAGCCTTTTGAAAGGTATTGCTTGATGTTGGGGTATTCGAAAAAAATTATAGTAAAGTTGGGGTGAAAAGGATGGGTACCTCAACTTGTAAAATGTGTGTAGGAGGGACATTAAGAAAAGAACTTGTTCTGAAATGCCTTTTGAAAAGTATTGCTTGGTGTTGGGGTATTCAAATAGCTTTGAATTATAATTCTGTGTGAAAAGATAGGTACTTCAACTTGTAAAATGTATTTAGGAGGGCCATTATGAAAAAAAAGTTGTAAAGTAAAATTGTGTTGAAAAAGATAGGGACTTCAACATTTAAAAATGGTTTTATGAGGGTCATTATGAAAAGAACTTGTTATTAAATGCCTTTTGAACATTATTGCATAGTGTTGTTGCATTCAAAAAGCAGTATATTAAATTAGGGGGTGAAAAGGATGGGTACTTCAACTTGTAAAATTGGTTTTGCAGGGACATTATGAAAATAAATTTCTCTGATATGCATTTTGAAAAGTACTGCTTGTTGTTGTGGCATTCAAGAGCTGTAAATTATAGTTGTGGGTGAAAAGGATGGGTACTTCAACTTGTAAAATGGGTTTAGGAAGAATATTAAGAAAAGAAATTGTTGTGAAATACCATTTGAGAGATATTGCTTGATGCTGGAGCTTTCAAAAAAGCAGTATATTAAAGTTATAGTGAAAAGAATGATGACTTCTATTTGTAAAATGGGTTGAGGATGGAAATTAAGAAAAGAAATGGTTCTGAAATACCTTTTGAAAAGTATTGCTAGGTGTGGAGCATTCAAAAAGCTGCAAAGTAAAGTTTTTGATGAAAAGGGTGGGTGCTTGCACTTGCAACATGGGTTTAGGACGGAAATTATGCAAAGAACTTGTTCTGAAATGACATTTGAAAAGAATTACTTGGTGTTGGAGCATTCGAAGAGCTTAAAAGTAAAAATGTTTGCGTAAAAAATGATCAACTAAACTAGTAAAATGTATTTTGTACTAACATAAAGAAACGAACTTGATCTTAATTGCCTTTGAATATTATTGCTTTGTGTTTGAGCAATTAAAAATCTTTAAAGTAAAGATTATGTTGTAAAGGATGGGTACTTCAACTTGTAAAATTGGGTTAGGATTGATATTAAGAAAACAACTTGTTCTGAAATGCCCTTTGAAGAGTATTGCTTGGTGTTGGGCATTCAAAAAGCTGTAAAGTAAAGTTGTGTGTGAAAATGATGGGTAATTCAACTTTTAAAATGGGTTTAGAAAGGACATTATGAAAAGAACTGGTTCTGAAATGCCCTTTGAAAGGTATTGCTTGGTGCTAGGCATTAAAAAAGCTGTAAAGTAAAGTTGTGGGTGAAAAGGATGGGTACTTCAAGTTGTAAAATGGGTCTAGGAAGGACATTAAGAAAAGAACTTGTTCTGAAATGCCTTTTAAAAGTATTGCTTGGTGTTGGGCATTCAAAAAGCTGTAAAGTAAAGTTGTGTGTAAAAAGGATGGGTACTTTAATTTGTAAAATGGGTTTAGGAGGGACATTAGGAAAAGAACTGGTTCTGAAATGCCTTTGAAAAGTATTGCTTGGTGTTGGAGCATTCAAAAAGCTGTAAAGTTGTGGGTGAAAAGGATGGGTACTTCAACATGTAAAATGGGTTTAGGAATGAAATTAAGAAAATAACTGGTTCTGAAATACCTTTGAAAAGTGTTGCTTGATGTTGGAGCATTATAAAAGCCGGAAACTAAAGATGTGGTGTTAAGAGATGTGTACTTTAACTGTTAAAATGGGCTTAAGAATACAAATAATAAAAGAACTTGTTCTGAAATGCCATTAGAAGAGTATTAATTGTTGTTGAACATTTAAAAAGAGGTAAAGTAAAGTTGTTTTTGAAAGGAATGGGAACTATAATTTGTAAAAGAGGTTTAGGATGGCAATTAAGAAAAGAAATTGTCCTGAAATGCCATTTGAAAAGTATTGCTTGGTTTTTGGCATTCAAAAAGCTGTAAAGTAAAGTTGTGGGTGTAAAGGATGAGTAGTTTAACTTGTAAAATTTGTTTAGAGGGGACACTAAGAAAAGAACTTGTTCTGAAATGCATTGAAAAGTATTGCTTGGTGTTGGAGCATTCAAAAAGCTTTAAAGTAAAACTGCGGGTAAAAGGGATGGGTACTTCCAATTGTAAAATGGGTTTAGGAGGGACATCAAGAAAAGAACTGGTTCTGAAATGCCTTTGAAAAGTATTGCTTGGTGTTGGGGCATTCAAAAAGCTGTAATGTAAAGATTAGGGTGTAAAAGATGGGTACTTCAACTTTTAAAATGGTTTTAGGAAGGGTATTAAGAAAAGAAATTGTTCTGAAATTACCTTTTAAGAGTATTGCCTGGTGTTGGGCATTCAAAAAGCTGTGAAGTAAAGTTGTGTGTGAAAATGATGGGTAATTCAACTTGTAAAATGGGTTTAAGAAGGACATTAAGAAAAGAAATTCTTCTGAAATGCCCTTTGAAAAGAATGCTTGGCGTTGGAGCATTCAAAAAGCTGTAAAGTAAAGTTGTGTGTGAATAGGATGGGTACTTCAACTTGGAAAATGGTTTTAGGAAGGACATTAAGAAAGGAACTGGTTCTGAAATGTCATTGAAAAGTATTGCTTGGTATTGGAGCATTCAAAAAGCTGTAAATTAAAGTTGTGGGTGAAAAGGATGGGTACTTCAACCTGTAAAATGGGTTTAGAAAGGACATTAAGAAAAGAACTTGTTCTGAAATGCCCTTTGAAAGGTATTGCTTGGTGTTGGAGCATTCAAAAAGCTGTAAAGTAAAGTTGTGTGTGAAAAGGATAGGTACTTCAAGTTGTAAAATGGTTTTAGGAAGGACATTAAGAAAAGAACTTGTTCTGAAATGCCCTTTTAAGAGTATTGCTTGGTATTGGAGCATTCAAAAAGCTGTAATTTAAAGTTGTGGGTGAAAAGGATAGGTACTTCAACCTGTAAAATGGGTTTAGAAAGGACATTAAGAAAAAGAATGGTTCTCAAATGCCCTTTGAAAGGTATCTCTTGGTGTTGGAACATTCAAAAAGCTGTAAGTAAAGTTGTGTGTGAAAAGGATAGGTACATTAACTTGTAAAATCGGTTTAGGAATGAATTTAAGAAATTAACTGGATCTAAATACCTTTGAGAAGTATTGCTTGGTGTAGGAGCATTTAAAAAGCTTTAAAGTAAAGATTATGGTGAAAAGGATGGGTACTTCAACTATTAAAAGTGGTGTAGGAATTATATATAAGAAAACAAAGTATTCTGAAATGCCTTTTGAAAAGTATGGCTTGGTGTTGGGCATTTAAAAAGCTGTAAAGTAAAGTTTTGTGTGAAAATGATGGGAACTTCAACTAGTAAAATGGATTTAGGATGGCCATTAAGAAAATAACTTGTCCTGAAATGCCCTTTGAAAAGTATTTCATAGTGTTGAAGCATTCAAAAAGCTGTAAAGTAAAATTGTGTGTGAAAAGGATGGGTACTTCAACTTGTAAAATGGGTCTAGGACTGTCATTAAGAAAAGAACTTGTTCTGAAATGCCTTTTGAAAATTATTGCATTGTGTTAGGCATTTAAAAAGGTAGTAAAGTAAAGTTATTTATGAAAAGGATGGGTACTTCATCTTGTAAAATGGGTTTAGGAATGACATTAAGAAGAGAACTTGTTCTGAAATGCCTTTTGAAAAGTATTGCTTGGTGTTGGAGCATTCAAAAAGCTGTAAAGTAAAGTTGTGTGTGAAAAGGATCGGTACTTCAATTAGTAAATTGGGTTTAGGAGGGATATTAGGAAAATAACTGGTTCTGAAATGCCTTTGAAAAGTATTGCTTGGTGTTGGAGCATTCAAAAAGCTGTAAAGTAAAGTTGTTTGTGAAAAGGATGGGTACTTCAAGTTGTAAAATGGGCTTAGGACGGTCATTAAGAAAAGAACTGGTTCTGAAATGCCTTTGAAAAGTATTGCTTGGTGTTAGAGCATTCAAAAAGCAGTAAAGTAAAGTTGTTGGTGAAAAGGATGGTTACTTAAACTTGTAAAATGGGTTTAGGACGTCCATTAATAAAACAACTTCTTCTTAAATGCATTTAAAAAGTATTGCATTGTGTTAGAGCTTTCAAAAATCTGTATATTAAATATGCGTTTGAAAAGGAGGGGTACTTCAACGTTTACAATTGGTGTAGGACTGACATTAAGAAAATAACTGTTCATGACATGCATTTATAAATGTTTTGATGGTTTTTGTACAGTAAAAAATTTGTAAAGTCGAGTTATGTGTGACAAGGATGGGTACTTCAAATTGTAAAATGGGTTTACGAATTAACTTAAGAAAATAACTGGGTCTTAAATTACAATTGAATATTATTGATTTGTGTTGGTGCATAAAAAAATCTGTAAGTAAAGTTGTGTGTGAAAAGGATGTGAACTTCAACTTGTAAAATGGGTTTAGGAATGAATTTAATAAAATAAATTGTTCCGAACGGCCTATGTAAATTATTTCTTGGTGTTGAATCATTAAAAAATCTTTAAAGTAGAGATGTGTTTGGAAAGGATGGGTAATTCAACTTGTAAATTGGGTTGAGGATGGACACTAATAAAAGAACTTGTTCTGAAATGCCATTTGAAAAGTATTGCTTGGTCTTGGTCATTAAATAAGTTAGCATAGTTAAGTTTTCCGTGAAAATGATGGGTACTTCATATTGTAAAATTCGTTTGGGAAAAATATTAAGGAAATAAATTGTTCTGAAATGCCATTTGAAATGCACTACTTGGTGTTTGAGCAATAAAGAATCTTTAAAGTACAGTTGTGTTGGAAAATGTTGGGCCCTTGAATTTCTAAACTGGGTCCAGGAGGGACATTATTAAAAAAGCTGGTTCTGAAATGACTTTTAAAATTATTGCTAGGTTTTTGCTCATTCGAAAATACAGTATAGTAAAGCTGTTTGTGAAAAGGATGGGTACTTCGACTTGTAAAATGGGTTTAGGATGGACATTAAGAAAAGAACGTGCTCTTAAAAGATAGACTATCGCCTTAAAAAAGTTTTACCAATCAGGGGCGCAGGGACCTTGGGGGACAGAGGGGGCGTTGTGGGGACGGGGGTACCTTGGAGCCCCGGGGTGTTCCGGGAGGTGGGGGGTAGGTGTATCAGAACCCTTGGGGTGTTCGGTCGAGGACATCACGACACTGTTCAAAAGGAGCTTGTGTATGATAATAATCACAGAGTTTCACCCTGAAATGCTCTTATAAAACATGTTCTAAAATCATCTTTTAAAATGTTTCTAACTGTTTTATCGAAATAAGTTCCTAAGCGATCTAAAACAGTTTCTTTCAGAAGAACCCGAAACGTAATTTCTTCGCGTTCCTTTTGTTTTTGGCATCCTTGTGCGGTCAGATTTGAAATTACTTGGAAACTTTCCCGCATTAATCTCTTCATCACTAAGATCAAAACATTTGCTTTGAAACAATTCTTCTTTCATGACAAATCAATCATCCTTGACTGAATCTATAAGGCATTAATAATCTTCCCCGGGAAACAATTTGGTGAGACAAACTCCAAAGACATTAATCAACGTGACGTCATCTGTCAAACATTAATAAACTTCGTCCCGGAAACAATTCTCCAAGAAACATCCATCAAAGTGAGAAAAGTCCTGTTTTTTCATTCTTACTGACAAAAACCATAAAACAGACATAAATTACTGTTGACATCCGAGAAAAACATCAAATAAATTGACGAACACACATAACCTTTAATAAAAAATCAATAAATGTTATAAAAACCATGTTTTTTCAAGTGAGAAAAATTCTGTTTTTTCATTCTCAGTGAGAAAACCATAAACCACGTGGTCAGGTCACGACTCGGACCCCCCTCTCTACTCAGAATTCATTGCCAATACTTTGCACAAGGGATAATGGAAAAGCTTTTTATCGTTTCTAAGGTATTTCCTTAGAAACGCAGATAACAATTATTGTAAGAAGAACGGAAAACCGCAGATTAGAAGAAAATAAGTTGTAAGGGTTCAGGTCCCATTACAGTTAAAATAAATATTTTACTTTATTTTTAAACTGAAACATGAATCCGAGTAAAAAAAATTAAAATATACTGTAAAAAAAAAAAAAAAAAAAATCAGGTGATTGAGACGCCGATTAAAGCTGTTTTGCATTTACAATTTTTCGGAGAAGATTTTTTAAGAAAATCCAGAAACGTTATCCATTATCGCTTGTACAAAGTTAATGCTGCAAAATTCTGTCCCATTACAATTTTCAGAGTAAGTTATTCAGAATATTTGTTAAAATTCGCTACATTTTTCCCTCTTTTATTCCTCTTATGGGCTCTTTGGCTAAATGGAGGAGACAATCTTCAGTTTCAGTGGGGTTGAAAGGGGAAATGCAACTTCAAATTTTGTGTTTGACAAAAATTAAAAACAAGGTTTCTCAGTTCCTCACAAAACAGTAAATCCTACAGCTTTTTCCTTTAGAGAAGTGAAAACCGTTAATTAAAAGGTGATAAATTATATGCGTAGCTCTCTGCGAAAATTTCTCAGTAGTTTTTCTAAGAAAAACATACAAATGAAAAATGGCTAAGAGCAGTCAATTTTCAACTTGCAAATTATTTGAACTTTGACAGTTTGTAACCACAAGCTTGACTTAATTTGGTAAGTGGTATATAGCTTATTTTAAGCTTATTTTTCAGCTTCCAACTTTGGATTTTCTTGGCTCAATTATCATCCAGACGACAGATTTTCGAACTTTTAACTTAGCTGGAAGCTGGAAATTCTTTGAATTCAATTTCTGTTTGATTAAATTTTATAAGTAGCCAATAGCATTTTTCCACCTAATTCTTCAACTTCCAAGTTGGATTTTCCTTAAATCAACTTACAGTAATTAACTACAAGTTTATTCTAATTTGATTAGTAAGCAATATCTTGTTTTCAAAATGTGCCTGAAACTCAACCCTGTTCAACCCAACCCTTTAAGTCAACTCTTTTAACTAAACCAACGATTAACTCAATCCCCGTTTAACTCAACCCCCATGCAGTATAACCCCCATCGAACTCAGCCCCAGTTAGCTCAACCCCCGTGAAAATAAACCCCGTGAAAATCACACCCCGTGTTACTACATCCCCCTGCAGCCCACCCCCAATCAACCTCTTCTTACTGGCGGTACGGCTTGACTTGATGTGGGGTTGAATTGAACGAAGGTTGAATTGAATGGAGAATGAAGTAAACGGGGTTAAGATAAATAAGGTTGAGTTAAAGGACCAGTCGCATGAGGTGGAGTAAGTGAGGGTTTAATCGCACGGGGTTGAGTTGAATCACGGTTGAGGGCCCGGGCGGTTGGGGTGACTGGGATGAGTTGAATGAGGGGTGTCATAAACGAGAACTGAGTTAAATTGGGATTGAGTTGAACAAGGATTGAATTATATTGGAATCGGTTTTCAAACGTGTTATACATGTGGATTTCTGAAAATATAAATTACAGCCACAGTCTAGCTATATTTTTTCTTGGCTAGAAGTAAGCAAGACCAATATTCCAAAAGAAATAAAGATATGTTTTGAATTCGCTTAGAAGAATTCTAACGATGAGAAATCTCAGTTATTTCATGAGACATGTGAAAAACAAAAAAAAACGTGACGCTATAAACTTGTTATTTAGTATGCATTTTCTTCTTGACATTACCCACAGATTAAAACATAAGAAATAATCACCATTCAAAAACAAAAATAATGCAACAACTACAAGGCACGGTTCACCACAAAGGCTCCATGGCCTGCAATATACTTACATATCTAGTTGGGATTTATTCATATTTTGTAAGCGTTTTGGCAATTATCCTCATCAGTGACTAAAAAAAGAAAGAAAGAAATGGACTTGGGTCCATTCAAAGTTTGCGAGCCCTCAAAGTTTGCTTTTTCCCACGCTTTAAAAAAATGAAACCAGGCAGTTAACTGGCCGATGCGCGCTCACTTAAAAAAAAAATCTAGGAAATCAGTTGAACTAGGTGAAGTACAATTTCAGGACCGGATCCAGAATACAAAATGTGTTCTGGAAGGGGATGTTTAAGTAGGCTGTATATCACCACCCTTTTCCCCTTCAAGGGGCACTGATTTTTTATCAACTTAAACAAACAATGCTTTTTAAGAGTAAAAACTTTCAGAAGTAAATTTACAGCACAAATGAGGGCCAAAGAAAGCATTTTGAGCCTCATAGCTTTGCTAGATCCTGATTTTTACGGTTTTAAAAACTTTGCAAATATGTAGCTTAAATTAAAAAAAAAATTAATAATGGTTCTTTTGGATGTCTTAGTAAGGAAAAAAACAGGAGAAAAAAAAATGAAACAAATACATAAGAAAAAACATTTTCAAATATTCCCAACTTTAAGAGATTCAAAGTAAGAGAAAAAGATCATTGTTATTCATGAAACTATAGAAATAGAAAAAAGAAAGAGGCTGTATTCAGCCATAATTTCGAGGCCAATCTTTTCTGTTAACTTCGTCACTGTGCTGCTTATAATTGATTATTGTAATAAATAGCATAAATAACGGGTCGCTTACCTTTATTTGTTTTTGTATCTTTACATAGCTATACTACTTTCCAAGTAGCGAAAATTCCCTTATGTTGATGTTACTTATCTTGAACTTTACACTACCAACAAGTGTTAATCTGTTTGATTAAACTTTCAAGCCCCATATTTCTGTTGATACGAGTTCCATTTCAGCCTTTCAGGATTCACTGATTATATTAATCCAAATAAAACACAAGTTCGTGTGACTAAGGACAACATCAACCCAAGGACAGAAAGAAAGAAAAGGGGGATGGATGGTAACTGACCCATATCTGATGGCGCAGTATAAACAAGTCTACCCAATGGCTAAAAAAAACATTTTAGTTATAAAACTGTTACCTTGGTCTAAGCTATCTCTGGATATAAAAATTCCTGTTACTTTTTTATAGGATGGGATCTACTCAAGAAGTAAAGTTTGTTTAATGCTAATTAAACCAAATAAAAATTAAAACAAATAAAAAGACGAATATGTAACATATTAGAAAAAAATGTACAGTCACTTATATGGACCTCTCTCAAGAATTCCAAAAAGATAATCTACAGTCAAAAGACAGAGACGCTTTTGAAAAAACCGTTTCTAAAATATGATTAAATAACACGCCGAGAGACATACTTTGTTTAGCGTTGTTTTAATATCTTTAAAGCGCATTTCTTTGGAGTTTAGATGGGGAAAAGGTACCTAGGTTAGGTTAGGTTACGTGTTTAATATATTCACTTTTTTGCCCCCCCTCTTCCCCCCACTCCTGTGAAAATATATATAATAAATTTTTTTAAACAATATTATATAGTAATACTATTTTATTTTAATTCATAATAATAAAACACAATTGGAGTCGTAGACATTCCATATAACGTTTTTGTACCTACACAAATTTTTTCTCTTTATTGTGAAATTAAGAGGGAGGGGTGGGGGGCAAAGCACCGCATATATTAAATACGTAACCTAACGCTACCTAACCTAACCTAGGTACCATTTTTTCCCCTAAACCACAAAAAAAAGATTAAATATTGTAAACGCACTGACAAACCTAGGTTTGCAATCTGATTCTCTATTGAAAGAAACCCGTTTGACTAGTTTCTTAAGCATCTTCCGTATGCAATATATCGCGTGGGTTTCAGCTAATACAACAGTACCGAATTCCTTACCTATTACCTATTTATAAACTCATATGTGTTTAAATTTTCAGCGTTATTTTTTAATTAGTGGTTACTTTTTTAGCACACTAGATAGTCTTGTTGTTTCAGAAAGGCCCCAGAGCATCTATATGTCAGGACCACTGCCGTCAGGATATCGACAGAATCCGTCATAACATCAACGGTCATAGCATTGACGCGTCATGACATAGACAGTCACAATCGTTACGCTTCAGAACATCAACAGTCACAAAATCAACACGTCAGTTCATCGACAGTCACAATTGCTACCTTTCAGAACGTCGACAGTCATAACATCGACACTTATAATAGACACAACATCCGACATCACCACGACAAAAATAAGAAATAAAATCGAATCATGTGAAAATCTACAGTTATATCAAAGACATGTCAGTTCATAGAATGTTACAATCACTACAATTCAGAAAATCAAACGTCATAACATCAACACGTAAGTTCATCGACAGTCACAAGAGCTACCCTTCAGAATGACGACAGACATAACATCTACACGTAAGGACATCTAAAAAAAATCCGTCAGAACATAGACACTCCAGGACATTGACAGTAATACAATCGACACGTCAGGACATGGATAGTCACAATCTTTACCAGACATAACATTTACATTAATAACAACAACCCATGAGTACAACAACAATCAAAATCATTACACTACATTACTTCGACAGTAGTAGTATACACAATATCCTTCGTAACATCGACACTGTATCCAACACTACATCGACAGTCATAACATCGACACATGAGGACATAGACCGTTACAATTGCTATGTGTAAGAACACTGACAGTCATATTATCAACACGTCAGTTCATCGACAGTCACAATTACGACCTGTGAGAACGTCAACAGTCATAACATCGACACGTCAGCTCATCAACAGTCACAATGTCGATGTCCAATAGTTATGACTGGCGATGTCCTTGTGTGTCAATGTTCTGACGGGTTTTCCTTGTCGACGAAATGACATTTAGTGCTTGTGACGGTTGCTCGAATTGGTAACATCTCCTTTGTTCCATTCTAGTCATTGTGATTCTTTTCAGACGGAAATAGTTCTTAATCCATTCTTCTTTGAAAAATTTCCATAGGCTAGGCTAGACTAGCTCATTTAGTGTCCATAGGAAACCAAACTAGGCCTAGGGAAAATCAGAGGGAAGGGTAAAGGTAAAGAATAAGGGCTATTGAGAAGGAAATATTAAGACAGCGTAGTTTGATTTCCTCTAAATTTATTCAATAGACCCGGACATAGGTTAAAACATAGGAGACGCATCGTCATTATACACAGGACAGATACAAATGAAACTGCATATTTGAATAGTAAGAGGGTGTTCGATCAAAGTAAAGTGAAGATGCAATCAAATATTAAGTACTGTGTGATGAACACACTAATATTCTTTATGTAACGAAGCAGCACACGTTTCTTAAAAATGCTTACCACATGTTTAGGGCTGAAAAGCCCCTACTATACACCATTGTTTTGAAAAGATATTCGGCAGCATCTGTGATGTCCATGCCATATCATAGTCACATCTATCAATAA
The DNA here is from genome assembly GCF_049724085.1 of Artemia sp. Qi Xiang Cuo. NCBI lineage: Eukaryota > Metazoa > Arthropoda > Branchiopoda > Anostraca > Artemiidae > Artemia > Artemia sp. Qi Xiang Cuo. The sequence goes on along the minus strand of NW_028300455.1, from coordinate 124,291 downwards.
AGAAAGCAAAATAGAATGAGTGGCAAGTCGGTTATCTTTATTTTAGTGTCTTACTCTTATATAAAAAGCGAAAATATAAAATTGTAAGAAATAATTTTAATGAGTAAACACTCAGCAGTAATTTGTGTTCAACTGTTCTCTCTTAATACTAAGTCTCCTTTACTTTTGTCAAATTCCTCTCCCATCTAGAAACTTCGCTATTATAAAGTTCAATCTGTCCTAGTTTTAAAAAGTGTGCAGTAAACCTTGAATCTGATTGGTCGGTCAAGAAATGTATGCTTGAAAGTTGAACAATGGTCAACTTGAGAAATTACGAACGGAGAACGTAATTGGCACTATAGTCATGCGGAAATTTTATTTTATAGGCCACTGTGACGATAAATTATAAAATTTAAGTTAGTACCCAAAAAGTTATTCCTATTTGTGCAAATCGAACCGCACAAGGCATCCAAGCCAAAGCCTAGCCAGTGTCAGAAGTTTCTGAAACTGGGACGTACAGCAAATAAATGCAATGAAATTCTCTTTGCTTTTAGTAATTGTAAAAGCTCCCATTCTCAGAAGTTGACAACTTACAACGACACTCAGTTTACATGTGTTAATCTTAAAGACCCATACGAATCAAAAAATAAGTCGCAATCCCCTTCATATAAGACAAGAGCCCTAGCACTACAAATAGAAACAGAGAAAGCTAGTTCGTACCCTTCTCCAGCTATTGATGCAAACACTGTCCAATCTCACCAAATAAATCCTATATTGAAATCAAATGAAAACTCCAAATCAATAACTCCCCAGGTAAAAAGTACTCCTCACAAAACACCCGCCCGTAAGCTCACGCACTAGAATCTATATCAGAAATAGTGACAAGACCAACACGCCCTCTTACTTAGTGAGATTAGGTTGGCCTGGTATCCCTTTCCCACAAAACACGCACCAGAAAAACGACAAGTACTTAGTTCCTTATCTGAAAAAATGGATGCAAAACCAAACATAAAAGCCAAAAATACATGCTTATTCATTCACAACTTCAATGCAGTTCAGGCCATGTATATACAACAACAACAGACAAGCACAATCATTGCTGAATGATCAAAAATCTACATAACGAATAATTCGCTAATTCAAGCAAAAAAAAGATATTTTTTTACCATCAAAAAATATGAACGCTGATGCACAGTCATACGAAAAATAAATCAACAACACATCTAAATGCTATAGTGGACCGTAATATAATTTACTGAACATAAGTTAAATGAATTAATATCTTTTATTAATAATAGGTCTATCAATATTGTGTTCCTCCAGTAAACTCATTTAACACAAAATAACCAAAGTAAGTCTCGGTGATACACTACCATAAGAAAGGATAGATTATCAGAGATACAAGGAGGTGGAGCAACTTTAATATTTAAAAATACTATACAATTATGTTGCATCAAATTCCTAGATTTTGTAAATTAAGTTGATGCAATTCGTATCAGTGTTTCGCTGAATAATACAAAAGCTTACATAATAAGCCTGTATAACCCTAATGGCCAAACTACAGGTGGCATGGATTACTTAAGCTGTATAAATAATTCTAATATGGTGAAAAATATCATTATTTGTGGTGCATTGAATGAACACAGCCTTTTGTGGGGGAATAAATCAGCAAATAAAGCTGGTAAGTTCATTGAACGTATGACTTCAAATAGTAATGAATTAGCTGTTGCTACCCCTCCAAACCTGAATACATATTTCAACCCCAAAAGTGGCAGTTTCTCTACAGTTGACCTACAAATTGTGTCATTAAATATTTTGAGCTAAATTTATATAAATAAAATGGGCAGACTATATGCTGAACAATTGTCATTATTTTTCTAACTGCCCGAAACTGCTGAGACCATACCACATGACTCCACATATATATAAACTAACGCACATAGTACTCTGTTCCATAATAATATCAATAAGTAAATACAAGTTTCACACAAAATTTACGCATTCCATACGCAACAGTTGACTCACAAGCTGAAGCTTTGGCAACGTAACTAATAAATACAGCTAATCATGCTATCCCCATGACCACACCCAGGAAAACCTTCCCTAAACATATTCCCACAGCATGGTGGACAAATGATTGCCAACATAAATGGAGAACAAAAAGGCAGCTCTTAAAGGCCCATAATGATTACTCGTATGATGGGGAAAATAAGGGAGAAAATGATATATTACCGACTCCTCTGGTTTGTTGAAAAAAATAATATGATCCCTCACACTCAAACTGGCTTCAGGAAACACCTTTCCTCAACATATGCTTTCATATTGTTAACAAATGCAATAAATGAATCATTCTCAAAAAATAATGTCCTAGTTGCAGCTTTCAGAGATTTTGAAGGGGCATATGACAATGTGAACAACCAGATCCTTTTAATTAAAATTACAAACCTTGGACTACCCCCCAAGCTAGCGTCTTTTATAAAATCCTTGATAGAATTGAGAAGTTTCAGTGCTTGTGTAGGTTCAGCCTATTCGCCCAAATAGATAATACTCAAAGGCCGTCTCCAGGGAGCAGTTTTGAGCCGCCTCCCCGGTGCCCGGTATAACCGGGAAATGACCAACCACAAAAATGTTGTCCACTCTTCTAATAGTCTTGAGCCCCGTTCAGCTTGAAATAACTTGGATATAGCACGGTCAAAATTGAAAAAGTCACCTTTATAACTCGAAAAATTCTCTCAACATTTAGATCTACCCGTTGCACCTACCAAGTCAAAAATAGTCCAATTTCACCGAAAGCGAAACCTTGTTAATGTAAGATTATCTCCAAATTGAACAACTATTCCAGAAGATCATCATATTAGTTAACTAGGTCTCATTCTTGACCAAAATATTAATGTCCACCCACTCCTTTCAAGCTTAATAAAAAAATACTATAGACATACACTTAGAGTTAAAATAAGTCTGTCCATACACTGGGAATGTAAGGAGAAAACTTTACTCAAGTTTTATCGATCAGTTATAATAACCAATATTGATTCTTGGGCTCATTGTCTTTGGTTGTTTTGAAGAGACCCAGATACAAAAAATTTAAGCAATACACAAAGATATAATATGTCTCATGTTTGGTTTTAGGAAACCCACAAGCACCATGTGCCTGCTCATTGAGATAAGCTACTGGCAGCGTATGAGGCTATTTCTCATTTTGTTGGATTGAAAAGGGACAAAACTGATTGGTAACAATATGAATCTGATCAAGAATTGTTTACAAGTCAGGTTGGCCGAGTGGTTAAGGCACTCAGACTTAAGATCTGGTCCCCATACGGTGTCGTGGGTTCGAACCCCCACACCTGACATTTTTTTATGTACTTTTTTTTCTTTCATCATGTCTTGTGATTTCACTAAATAACTTCTGTAAAAGGATTTAGGCAGAACCTAAATTGTTAGGGCCTTTAATTGATTAAATAAAAATCCGTTTTTTTTAACTGAAAGTAAGGAGCGACGGGGGCTGGGGCTCTTTGGGGCCCAGGGGCACTTTGGGGCCCTTTGGGGGCCGGGGGGCCGGGGGTCCCTTTGGAGAGGGGGGTGTTCGGGGCCTCACCTAACCTAACCTGAAAGTGTGATTTCAGAGAAATTCTTTAACCATTTGGGGTTAACTTACCTTTTTAGGGATGAGCATTTAGGGTTCTCCTACATGATGAACCTGAAAGTGTGTTCCCTGACATACTGGATCTGAAAGTGTAATTTCAGAAAAATTCTTTAACCTTTTAGGGTTAACTTACCTTTTTATGGGTAACTATTTAGGGTTCTCTAACATGCTGAACTTGAATGTGTGTTCCCTGGATTGTTTAATCTTAAAGTATAATTCTCATGGAGAAGTAATATTCTAAATAATAAAAACGTCTCAGGCTTAAGATATTTAGTTATTCAGAATATTTTAAAACATTTGAAATAATGCATAATGACATATTTAAGAAAAAAAAAAGCTTAATCCATTTGATATGAAGAAGAGCAAGTTTAGGTCTTTGGATATCTGATGCATTTTTACATGTCAGGTATCTTTACAGGTACCCATTGAGAAAAATATCTAACTTCATCTTCTGGGTCATATACTGAATGCAGGTATTTCTCACATTTGAAGTCTTCTAAGTTGCATAATGGTAAGCTTTTATCATATTTTCCTAGGAAGAGTTTATCAGTTGGCACGTTTCCCTTAGCATAAACAGCTTGCACACCGAAAAAACTGCATATTTTCTGAATTTCCTCTTGTACATGGTTTATTTCATAACCATTTTCATTATGTGGTCTTATGGTTTTAACGTAAAAGCCATTTCGATTTATAAAATTTAGTGCTGGACTCCATCTGTTTTTCTCGTACTTAAACATATTGTATCTGACGTTCCATTTATAGCTATGAATTTCACGTCGTTGATTGTCTAGGAGTAGGAAAGCTGCTTCGAAAAAAATGCCAGTTGAGGAATATTTCAGACCAATATATTCTGTATCAATCATGCCAAACATTATTATATCTGAAAAAAAGGGCTTAAATTAAATAAATATGTAATGTTTCTGAAACTCTAACAAATACAGCTCACTTTCTTAGAATAAACTGTGAAGGAGGGAGTTTGTTCGAAGATCCCGAATTGAAAACTGTGAAAATGATGGGCAAATAAGTAACGTTTGACATTTCAGCACCCGCCCCTCTGAGTAAATATTTGGAGGGGTTAATTTTCTGAGGAATAACTCAAAGCATTGTTATACGAACATTCAGTTTGAATACGTAAAAAGGGATTGAAGCAGGGTGCAGTAGCTTCTATCACGTTTAGAGGGGACATGGATCAATCACCTTGTAGAAATTTGCCGTAAGTAAAGAGAAATCTTTGTCGAAAGCAGCTTAAACTCTGATAATCATAGTTTGATTATAATAAACTCAACTTTTCTCAGAAATAACTCAAAGCATTATTATACGAACGTTCAGTTTGAATAATATTAACACATGAAAAATTGGTACAATTTTGGAAATTGGATATAGGTTTAATAATGATGGAAATTATGTATTGAAATTCAACGCGTTAAATTCAGGCTGAAGTCACAATCTAAAAAATGTGAATTTTCTAATTTGTCCTACGAATTTCGAAGCACTTATAAAGTTACTTATTCTGTACATAAGTAACTTTAATATTTAAAGTAATTTTTGAGGGGGTGGTAGCTCTCCTATTTTTTATAATTACATTGGGTATGGTATTAAAAATGAACAAAAATTTAAATACAGAAAAAAAGTTTTTTTTAAGTGACAGTGAAGAGACATATCAGAGCTCCAAACAAGCAGAGATTATACTGTGTATAGGGTGGTTTCCCCCTCCTCAAGCCCCACTCTTTCAGCTAAAGTTGGGCTTTTTTCCCGATTCCTTGCAAAAAACTGCTCAAAATAAAGGCCGTTTGAACTGGAACCATAGCTATTTCTAATGGCCATACATTATTCATAATTTGCCTTAAAAGAAGAAATTTGTTTCACTCTTACTTAGAATATAGAATTCCAATGTCCTAAATATCTATATTAATTTTGCAGACAATTTGTTCTCAGCTATTTTAGACAACACAGAATTACGTAAAAGCATTGAAATCTAGATTTGGCTAAACCACTAATGTAAACAAAACAGGAAAAGGGTGACAAACTAATTTTAACCTTGCGGAGAGCTTATGTCAAAACATAGCGGCTTAATGACAACAGAGCGACGGACGTTGTCTGTCGCGTTTAGCTAGAAATACAGAAAGCATGAATTTTATCGAAAAAAGAGAATTATTTCTATTGCGAGAATTAAAGTCATATACATAGGAGGGGGTTTTGAGGGGGGGGGTTAGGTTTATGTGGTAAAAGGAACATATTTTACGTTTTCTAGCGAGTATAAAGATAGCATAGTGGAGTTTGTATTAGGGTGGGAGGGGGGAGGGGGGATTTACTTGAATATACTGGAAGGTGACCAAGGAAAATAATTATATTTTGAAAATAAAGAATGAAATTGTACTCACATTGTTAATCATTGTAGACAAAGTTTCCTTATCAATAACATTCTTTGTTATATCCATTGCGTCACAGAACTATATGATAATTTAATCACAATGCATGTCCGTTATATACAAAATCCGAAGGGCAAATTGCTATGCAAAGGGGAAATCATATGTATGCGACTCTCTGATTGGCCTAGAAGGAGATGCAACCAGCCCTCTGATTGGTTCAGAAGGATGCATGTACTTCCGGTTTCCTATTCCTGGATCAAAACATTCCCCCTAGCGTACACCTGGACGAACAACAACAACAACAAATCAAGGTTAATCTTGAAAGAGGTGTTATTGACCCTGTCCCCGTTAGACTCAATAATCCAGCAATTTTTGATGTGAACTCTTGTTGACATCATATATGGTGCCCTGTCACGAGCTCATGAGCTTAGGCTAGGTTACGCAATCCATTTCTCGGAAACGTGTTCTCCCTGGGGATTCCATGCCCATATAAGGTGCCCCCGTCGGACTGACAGCACAGGTGTTCTCCCTAGGGACTCTATGCCCATATATGGAGCCCTGTCACGAGGCAATAGGTCATTCCTACTAGTAACCGAAACTCTAAAAAGCGGAATTTTGATGCCAAAAGATACATCGAAAGAATCAAATTTTCATGCTGATTTCAAATATATAAGTTTTATTGAGTTTAATCTTACCCATCAAAAGTTACGCGCCTGAGAAAAGTTGCCTTATTTCAAAATCACACCATCAGATTCAGCATATCAGAGAGCCGGACAGTATAGGTTTCAAGCTCCGATCTAAAAAATGTGAAATTTTGTATTTTTGGCCAGAAGAAAGATCACGGATTCGTGTTTGTTTGTTGATGTTTTTTTTGTTTTTGTTTTTTCCAGGGGTGATCATATTGACCCAATGGTCCTAGACTATCGAGGGAGGGCTCATTCGAACGGAAATATTTTTTCCCCAAAGTCACACGATCAAAATTTTGAGATAGCTATTTTGTTCAGCACGGCCAAAAATATAATAATTATGTTTTTGAGGATGATTAATCCCCCACAGTCCCCGGGGAAAGGGCTGCAAGTTATGAACTTTGCCCAGTGTTTACATATAGTATTTGTTACTGGGGAGTATACAGACGTTTTCAGGGGTGATTATTTCTGGTAGTGGGGGGGGGGGCTAAGCGGTTACGTGGGAGTATCTTTCCATGGAGGAAGTTTTCATGGGGAAAGGGACATTGCTATGAAGGGGGCACCGGATTTCCCGGCATTAAAAAAAAAAACCTATCAGAATTTAAATAATAACAAGTTTTTCAACTGAAAGTAAGGAGCAACATCAACATTTAAATCGGACAGAAATTATTAAATATATGATTGGGTTCGCTCCCTAGTCAATACCTGGTTCTTTACGCTAAAGCTTTTTTTAGTACTTTCATAAGAGCTATTTATTCTAATTAACGGCCTTTGTGATGAAGGGGTCATTGTTAAGGAATTGGAACAAAATTTGAACTTTAGCGTAAAGAGGGAAATATTGACTAAGGAGTGAACCCCCTAATATACGTAATAAAAATACACGAATATAGAAGTTCGTTATGTAAGCTAATTCGTAAGTTACTAATATTTATTATTAATGAAAACGTTCATAAATAAAACTGAACAACTTTCGAGAAAGCCATTAAAAAAAATAAAAAATAATAATAACATGCAAATTTGTTTTAATTATTCATTTACGGTGAGCCAAAATCAAAACCCGCACTAATTCAAAAACGTTCAGAAACTAAAAAAAGAAAACAAGTTTTTTTAACTGAACGTAAGGAGCAACATTAAAACTTAAAACGAACAGCAATTATATCGTATATGAAAGGGGCTGTCCCTTCCTCAATGCCTCGCTCTTGACGCTAAGGTTTGACTCTTTCTCGCAACTCTATTTTTTTAAATAATAAAAAAACTTTAGCGTAAAGAGCGAGGCATTGAGGAGGGGACAGCCCCTTTCATATACGGAATAATTTCTGTTCGCTTTAAGTTTTAATGTCGCTCCTTACTTTCAGTTAAAAAACTATTTTTTTTTAATTTAATATTAATCAAAGACTTACAAAATATTGTTAAACTCTAAAGAACTTAATGGGTTAAAGTTGGCAGAGTGAAACCAGTGTAGATCCAATGGTGACTAAATTAAACATTCTGAAATAACAACTCTGTAAGTATGAGAATATAGATGCAATCCTAACATAAGGTGTGCCAATCATAATTAAAGGCAAGTATTTTAACAGGACAGATAGAACCCATTTTATCTGTGTTTAATTTACGAATAACCTATGGATTTGATGGCCAACTTTCTATAAATAAATGTAAATTTCTGTTAAACATATTTAACAACCTCAATTTTCGGATTACAAACCCCCTTCAGGGGAAATTTGAAGGGGAAGGGAGGGGTTCAACAAGCTTAAGATTAAAATAAAATCCGTGCACAAGGTCACATTTTATGTGGAATGAATTGCGAAAAAAAAAGAAAATTTCATCTGAAAACATTTTCATAGAGTATTTATGAACACCTTTATCAATATTACTATCTGTATAAACACTTTTTTATGTCAAGTGTTAATACCAATTTTTAAGGCCCACTTGTTTCTTCTGTATTTGATTTCCATTTTTTTTTTCTTTTTTTTTTATCGGGCATCCCAATCTTGACAATTTTATTTAAAGAGAGAATGTTACGTGAAACTGTCAGGAGAAAGTTTTCACAATGGAAGGAATTTTCCAGGGGAATTTTCCGCCGGGTGAGGGAGATTTTCCGCGGTGGAGGGCAATTTTTCGGGATAAAACGCTTAACATTAATTTTCCGCGGGGGGAATTTTTTTTAAGGAAGGCACATAACACCAAATTTTCCAGGGGGACTTTTCAGCGAGGATGGAATTGAACGGGCTATTTTGTGGCTATTTTACATGAGGGGACTTCCATGGAGCAGTTTCTTTCGGGAGGAATTTTTAACTGGAGGGGAGAGGCGAATATTAAGGATTACTTTAAAAACGATCAAAAATTAAATTAAAATATAACTTTTTTCAACTGAAAGTATGGAGCAACATTAAAACTTAAACCGAACGGAAATTATTTCGTATATAAGGGGCTGCCTCCTCCTCAATACCTCACTCTTCACACTAATGTTTGACTTTATGTCCTAATTCCTTAAGAACGGCTCCTGAAACAGAAGGTTCGTTTAATTATAATTAATTCAAAAAAAAAAATATCCTCAAAATAATATTTTCAAAGAACAGTGAAGAACCACATTAAACCTAAAATGAGCAAAGATAAACTAGAATAATCTACCAAGCGTAAAATTACCACTAATCAATAAAAAATGAAACCCAGAACGAAGAGAAATTACAATAAATGAAAATTTCAAACTTAAAACCAGCAGAAATTAACAAGAGTAGGGCTCACAACCCCTATGCGTTCTCCTGCCTATTACATAATGTGCATTTTAATGATTTTTTTTAATTTTTCGCTTTTTTAAATTTAATGAATAAAAATTATATAGATTTTAAGGAATAGATATGAACTTATGCATATAAGACTTGCAATATACATTCATTGTATTTTTTTTTTCAGTACAAAATATGTACTTTGATGCAAATATCGTCTTTTTGGTTTGTTTAACATCCCCCACAACAAGCCTTGTAAGTTTTAACTTCATACACAAAACAATTTCCAAATTTTTCTGATATGCCCGTTCGAAAACTTGCATACGGATGGCGTGTTGTGATTAGGTTTACCATCCATCAAAAAATTCCCTCAGAATTTCACCTTCATACCCTTAGGCATACTGATAATAGTAGTCACAGTAGTAGTATTAGTACTCGATTTAATGCTCGACTTAAAGTAGTATTTAATAACTGATAACTGATAAGGGTTTTTAATTAAATCAAACAAATAAATAAATCAACCACCAGAAGCAAATTTGTTTAGGTTATACACCCTTCAAAAAAAACCCTGATATATATACATCGCTATCAACAACGTAAAACAATAAATAAAAAAAAAAAAAGAGAAAAAAAGCATGGCACAACCTCTTCCAACTTAGTGCAGCCCCCCCCCCCCCGAAAAAAAAACATAACTAATTATCAACGATCTCTCACTACCACCCTCACACAACCACAATAAAAATAACCAAAATACAACTGAGAAACCCCTCAAGAGAAAATCGCCAAGAAATATTATACTCACCAAAACACAGAAATTTTAACCTACTCCTAAAACTAGCAATATTTTCATCAACTAATAATTCATTTGGTAAACTGTTATAAAACCCTGGTCCCACATGATGGATAGAGAAGAATGATCTTCGAGTTAAAGCCTGAGGTTGTCTTATCTGGGATGCTGTTCTGGTTGAGTATTTATGGACATTACATCCAGCCCCGAACATTTGACCGAAACATTGTGGCAATAATCCACGCTCATACTGAAACAAAAACAAAGCTGAATAAAATTTAGAAACTCCGTGTAAAGGCAGAATATGTCGTTCGACATATCTCCTTCTCACTAATGTACCTTTTTTATCACCACAAAGCACCCTTATAGCTGAGTTCTGCATCGCCCGAAGCGGAAGTAGCTGTGTCGGGAAGGTATTCGACCAAACGACATTACAGTACAAAAGGTACGGGTGAGCAGTAGAAAAATACAAAGACCTTATTACATCATAGGGGGAAAAATTTCTTCAGCTTTCTCATAATCCCAACATTCCGTGCAATCTTACTACTTATTGACTCTATATGGGGTTTATAACTTAAACATTCATCTATCAGTACACCAAGGTACTTGACAGTCTTTAGTCTCTGGATTGAAGCATCAACAAATCTAAGCTCATTAATCCATGGATAGTAATTAGGGTTTCTTCCGTAAACTAGAAACTGTGATTTGTTATTATTTAACCTCAGTTTGTTAGCTCTTGTCTATTTCCCAATTAGGTTCATACCCGTAATAAGTTTCTCCATGAGTTGCAGTTCCGTCTTCGCTGCTACTGTAAAATGCACATCATCCGCAAATAGCGCAATAATTAACTTTATGGTTTCGCTAACGGGAAAATTCAGGTCAAACGACAAACCCTCCACAGTTCCGCACAAGTCATTAATGAAGATTAAAAATAGTGTAGGCCCGAGCAAAGACCCTTGTGGCACACCATATTCAATTTTCTTTGTACCCGATACGGCACCTCCAACACTCGCATACAAAGAACGATTATGAAGGAAAGACCTTAAAAGGCCTAAGAACGCACCACTAAATCGAAAATTATCAAGTTTTCCAAGCAGAATACCATGATCAACCGAATAAAAGGCCTTCACAATATCGAGGAAAACTGAAGCCGCTTTCCAACCAGCATCCAGGGCTTCATTTACGAAGGTCACCAAAAACAGAACGGTCAGATTCGTCAACATTCCTCTTCGGAATCCAAACTGGGTTGGACTTAAAAGTCTCCGCGATTCCAGAAACTCAACCATTCTAGCATTCATCATCTTTTCAAAAACTCTACTTAACACTTGGAGAAGAGATATAGGTCTATAATAACGGAACGAATTCTTATCACCATCATTAAATAACTGAATAACTTTAGCTGACTTACAAAAATCCGGAAGAATACCACATTTCTTACACTGTTGAATTAGATACAACAAATGCTCTGATACAATTGGAAATACATACTTCGAAACTTTCAGGCAAAAATAATCACTACCTGCGGCATTACTCTTCATGCTCCAAACTGTATTTCGGAGATCCTCAACATTAATCTGATGCAAAATAGCAGAAATATCACTAGCCATAAGAAAAAACTTAACAAAAGACTCTTCTACAGAGGAGGAGAATCTTGTACCTACCATATTTTCTTTAATATTTGCAAAGTGGTTACACATTTGGTCAGCTAATTCCTCCGGCGATGAGGTACAAACCTTGGCAACAGAACTCAGGGTTGGGTGGATTACCGAGTTGATTGTTTTCCAGGTCTTCGCAGGATTTTCTCCCGACTTTTAAAATTCTTCTCTGAAATATTCTATTTTAGCTTTTCGAAGTAGCCTATTCAATTCGTTATTATATTTTCTATACTTCTCTTCGGTATACGGTGATGTATTAGAATACTTGAATAACCACCTCCTTTTCATTTTTGCAGTCATCAGTACTTTAGAAATCCAAGGTTTAACTGGTGTCTCGGTTTGAACTGACTGCCTTGACATTTTACAACATGACTTCAATATTTCATTGACTCTACCATACCATAAACAAAAATTCATATTTACATCAAGTTCACTATCCTCAAGAAACTAAAACTTACATTTTTCTAATTCATTTTTAAACCGAATCAAAACATCTCCATCAATTCTCAATCGATCATTATGTGTTTTTGAATTCTTACTCTTTGGTGTTCAAAAATTATTCACACATAGCAGAACACCAAAGTGATGAGAAACATTATTAATCACAACCGAAACTGAATCATACTTAATATCACAAAAAATATTATCAAGGAGGGACTCAGAATTAGCAGTTACCCGATTACAGATATTCACCACAGGAAACGCACCATAACAAGACATCACATTCAAGAATTCACGAATCTTAGGATTAGCACTCACTCTAGTTAGGTCCAGATTAAAATCATCACACACGAACAAAGGTTTATTATCATCAGCAAGATCGTCCAGCTGCTTTTCTAGGAGCTCCAAGAATTCCTCAGTAGAACCTGACGGCGGTTGGTACACTACAACCACAAAAAATTTCTGTCCCGATTGACATAATTCTAATACCAGACTTTCAAATACCATTTCCTTATTTACACGCTTTTCATTCCTCACCTTAATATCGAGACCATTCCTAACAAAAACTGCCAGTCCACCATGTTGACTTTTCTTTCTATTCTGAACATGAAGTCGATACTCACCTATATCTAATAAACTTGTCGTATGATCTCTCAACCACGTTTTTGTCAGAGCAATCACATCTAGTTTCGAAAACCGACACAATTCTTTTAAATAATCCAATGAGCTATTTAGACCTTGACAATTCCACGATAACAAATTCAGTCCACTGGGTCCTGACAACACATTATTAATTTCAATAGGGCATTTATAATATGCTTTAGGGGGTACCTCACAAAAATCTTGATCTAGATCCCTATGGAGAAAACCACCTTTTAAATCCTGAAAATTTAGCGAATCTCTTTCAAGTGATCTCAATCTTTCTAAATCAGAAACTAGAATAATAACCATTCATCGAAGGGGTAGCGAGAGAACGGCAAAAACAAAACTACAACGTTACCTATTACTTTTCCTGGTTCACACCAAATCAAAGACAGGCCTGCCGTAAAAAGAAAATAAACCTGAAAAGAGAAAAAAGAAAAAAGATTTAAGAGAATAAAGAACAGAAAAATGGAACATAAAATATAAACAAAAAGAAAAACACATTAACACACAAAGAAATTCCACCACGATAATAAGTTCATCCATTCAACAACATAGGAGTCTACTACCACCGACTCATATTTATCCTTTAAACTAAAATAAAAAAAATCTTTACTCTTAAATAAAAAAACGAAAAAACAAAAAAACATTTTTTCATTTCATAAGCTAAACTTTTCATAACTTTTCTACACAACCAAACATATACAAAACCAAAAAAAAAAAAAAAAAAAAAAAACCATCACAACAATCATTCCTTAGGGCCCCCGGGAGCCGCAGAGGGTGCAAGTCCATACGCTAATTCATTAATCGACTCATCGCAAGTAAACTTTACTTTTCGACCACCCGGTCGTTCAAACAGGAGATAAGGTGGCACAGTATTATACAACCAAGACGTAAAAACTATCGAACAAAGACGCGATTCATTTTAATGTTGTATTTTACTCTCCTCTCTCACAGAAAGTGGGGAATCATCTCTCACATAAATATTTTGCCGGTTTTGCATCATTTTTCCCTTAAGCTTTTTTCCATTCTTGGGTATTTTAATCTTATTCTCACGGTTGCTTACATTAACCTTGAAATATTTCTTGTCCATTTTATTTCAATAACCGAAAACTGTGGTATCACTGGTAAAGCCAAACCGTCTGTACATAACTCAGTAAACATTCCTTTAGCCTGATCCTCGTCTTCACAAACTGCGTTCCACACTATCACATTATATTCTGTCGGCTGATATTCTGTAGTCATAATTCTACCAGACATACGCAAAGTCTTTTCTTTGTAGTACTTCACTTCCGTTTGCAGGTTAACCACTTGAGTTTTCAGCATAGAAACTTCATTTCCCACAGCAGTAATACGTGAACTTGACCCTAAAAGTTCAGTCCGTAAAGCCATTTGCTCAGATTCTATTGCTTGTATTTTATTTTCTAGTGTAGTAAATCGCTGATCGATCGAATGGACTGAGTTACGAGTAAAATGTCCATCATTTTCAAAAAATCCTCTGACAAGGTCTGTAATGATGTCGGAGTTTTCGCTGACTCCCGAGTAAATTCAGACGTATTGGGGGTGCTTGTCGTCATATTCTCACTTAATAAATCCTCATCCTGACGACTCCTCTTACTCTTTTTCCTAACCATTTTGATGTTGGAAATAATAACAAAGCTGTATAAACAAAACTGTCTTACCGGAAAAAGCACCAAATCTTTACCCACGTTGGTGCAAACTTGCAGTAGTCTTAGCCGTTAAGCATGGCAAACACCTTAATCCGCCTTCAATTGAATTCAAGATCCAAATCTTCTTTCTGCGCATCAACTGATTACGGCAAATATTCCTTCAGACAGCAATGTATATCCTCAATAAACCTCTATTATTTTGCAAACATTTTCCTCTGATCACAGCACACAGAGTTTAGCATTAATCTATATTCATTTCGTGACGTCGTATAATAGTAGTATTAGTACGCGACATAGTATTTTATTGTTTGCAATTATAGTTTTTTCAACTAACCCCTAGTCTGTCGACGAGAAAACGACACAAAAAATAGGCAAACCGACAAAACGAGCAAAGGTTTGTAAATCCTAGTACTATAGCCTAGGTGCATTTGGTTAGAATCAACGTTGAAAAGTACGTCGACGGCCACGTTTAATTGTGTAACTTAATTTTTCAATCATATATTTTTGTTGTGATCAATCACGAAAGTTCCAAATTAATATACTCAGTCATTCCTGAGTTACACCCTTTTGACAACCCGTATACACATAACATGTTTTAATTTAGTTCAACATTCCCGGAAAGGATTGCCTGAATGCCCTTTGTGTTTTGGGAAAGTTGAAGTCAAATATGTAAACCTTTCTCAATAACATAGACTATATGTAAACAATGAACAAATTGCCTTAATTGGAGCTTTTTTTACAGAGCAAAGTGGGGGAGGGGGAAGGGGTTGACCTACCCAAACGTATAATTACTGAACCATTTAACAATGCTGAAAAAATAGATGTCTCAAAATTTGGTTTGGAAGTTTTTTTTTGGGAAATGGTGGCCGTGGGGGGGGGGGGGGCTGATTGCCCTCAAATTACTATTTACTCTTAAAAAGGGCACTATAAATTCCAAACTCAAATCAAATGAGCCCAAAATGAAATTTATACGACCGCCCATTCTAAAAAACCTCATATGCCCCAAGAGCATAACCTACAACATATGCCCAGGAACTCTGGGGGGGGGGGGGGCGGTGTCAATCCGAAAAGCCTTGTTATATGATCTTTAGACTATTTTTTGAACAAATGACTTTCTCAAATTTCTGTTTGATGCATTTCGTGAACATACGACGTGTTGAGGTAGCTGCTCTCTGATCACTTTGACTCTTAAAAAGGGTACTAGAACTTCTGATTACCAATCCTATGAGCCCAATCCGAAGTTTTAATGACCACCCTTTCTATAAAAACTTTATATGCCCCCCCCCCTGGGTATAACTTATAACCCATGCCTTGATAGTTGTGAGGAGATTGTCATCTTCAAAGACATAATTTCCAGACCTTTCAACTACGTTGAACAAAATGGTTATCTCAAAATTTTCCTTAGATGTGTTTTGGGAAAGGATATGCGTAGCAAGGGGGTTGGGCTTGTTGACTTCCAATCACTTTCAACTACCACAAAGGCCACTAGCCCTTTCGATTCTAATCAAATTAGCCCTTTTCAAAGTTTTCATGACAACTTTTCCATACGTAGTGCCCTGGTCTAAAGAACCAAAAAAATAATAATACATTGTGCCAACATCGTTCTTTACATAGTTAGCGCTATTGCACTGCCTAAGATAAGAAGCTCTTTAAGGTACTTTTTATAGGTGAAGAGTATAGGATTGAGGATTGGATTGGGCAGTATAGGATTGGGCATAGAGTATAGAGTATAGGATTGGGCAGCCCAATAATATATGGAAATAGTTTCTATTTGTTTTAAGTTTCAATGGTGCTCCTGAAAAAACTCACAGTTGATAAAACCTTGTTTCTTTTATTAAATATACACAAGCATCTATGATCACCTTCAATGGAAAAAAAAAATCATGTATTTTTAGATGGGTACTTGTAATAATAGGCAGCGCAATAGCGCTGCCTAAGTTAAGAAAAATGTTGGCACAATGTATTATTTATTTATTTATTTTTCTCAGTTTTAGACCAGAGCAATTCGTATCGAAGGAGTTGTCGTAAAAGCTTGGGAAAAGGCTCATTTGATTGGATATTGGAAGGGCTTGTGCCCATTTTAATAGTCAAAAGTGATTGGAAGGCAATTAACATCCCTTCCACACCCACCATTTCGCCAAGCACGCCCAATCAAAATTTTGAGATAGCCATTTTGTTCAACGTAGTTGAAAGATCTGGAAATTATGTCTTTGAGGAGGACACTCCCCCAGAGTCCTCAGGGCAAGGGTTGTACTTTATGCCCTGGGGGCATATAAGGTGTTTATTGAAAGCGTTGCCGTAGAAACTGCAAAAAGGCTCATTGAATTGGAAATTCAAAGCGCTAGTGCCCTTTTTAATAGTCGAAAGTGATTGGAGGGCAACTAACCCTCTCTGACGCACACCTTTTCCAAAAATATATCCAATCAAAATTTTTAGATAGCAATGTTGTTAAACCTAGTTGAAAGTTCTGGAAATTTGTTCATTTAGGATAAAAAGTCAGCACAGCCATCAGGGCAAGGGTTGTAAGTTATGCCCTGGGGGCATATAAGGTTTCTTATAGAAAGCTTTGTCGTAAAAACTTCAAAAAGGGCTCATTCAATTAGAAATTTAAATGGCTAGTGCCTTTTTTAATAGTTGAAAGTGATTGGATGGCCACTGACCCCCCTCTCACGACCACCGTTTCCCCAAACACTTGCAATCAAAATTTAGAAATATCCATTTTGTTTCACGCAGTTGAAACTTTTGGAAATTAGGTCCTTGAGGATGATAACCACCTGAGAACCCTCAGGGCAAGGTTTTTAAGTTATACCCTGGAGGTATATAAGTTTTTATAGCAAGCTTTAACGTAGAAACTTCAAAAAGGGCTCATTTGATAGGAAATTGATAGGGAAACTAACCCCCCTCTAACGCCCACCATTTCCCCAAACACATCCAATCAAAATTTTGAGATAGCCATTTTTTCAATGTAGTTGAGAGTTAAAGAAATTAGGTCTTAAAGCATGACAATCCCGGAGAGCCCTCAGAATAAAAGTTTTAAATTAGGCCGTGGGGGCATAAAAGATTTTTACAGAGAGTGGTGGTGTAGAAACTTAAAAAGGGCTCATTCGATTGCGAACTTGAGAGAGCTAGCGCTCTTTTTAATAGTCGAAAGTGATTGAAGGGCAACAAGCCCCCCTCTCACGCCCACCATTTCCCCAAACACATCCCATCAAGATTTTGAGATATCCATTTTGTTCAACGTAGTTTAAAGTTCTGAAAATTAGGTATTTAAGTATGAAAACCCCATAAAAAGCCCTCAAGTCAAGGTTTGTAAGTTATACCCAGGGCCATATAAGGTTTTTATAGAAAGTGTTGTCACAGAGCTGTGTTGGCATCACGTGGCTTGGTTCTGCGGTGAGTTGTTAGTAGTAGTAGTAATAGTTGTTGCAGAAACTTCAAAAAGGGCTCATTCGATTGGAAATTGAAAGGCCTAGTTCCCTTTTTAATAGTCGAAAGTGATTGGAGGGCAACTAACCCCCTCTCACGCCCACCATTTTCCCGAATACATTCAATCAAAATTTTTAGATAGTCCTTTTGTTCAACGTAGTTCAAAGGTCCAGAAATTATGTCTTTGAGGATGATAAACCCCCCACACCCCGCAGGACAAAGGTTATAACTTATGCCCTAGGGGGGCATATATTGTTTTTATAGAAAGTGTTGTCATAAAAGCTTCAAAAAGGGGTCATTACAATGGAAATTGAGAGGGCTATTGTCCTTTTTAATAGTCGAAAGTAATCGGAGGGAGATATGGCCATTTTGTTCAAAGTAGTTGAAAGTTCTAGAAACTATGTCTTTAAGTATGACAACTCTCCCCCCATAGCCCTCAGGACATGGTTCCTAAGTTTTGCCCTTGGGGCATATAAGGTTTTTATAGAAGGTTTTATCATAGAAGCTTCAAGAAGGGCTCATTCGATTGGAAATTGAGAGGACTAGTGGCTTTTTTATTAGTCGAAAGTGATCAGAGGGCAAATACCCCCCTCCCATGCCCATCATTTCCTCAAACACTTACAATCCAAATTTTGAGATAGCCCTTTTGTTTAGCGTATCAGAAAGGTCTGGAAATTATATTTTTGAGGGTAAAAAAAATCCTTCCAGCCCTCAGGGCAAGGGTTGTAAGTTATGCCCTGGGGATATATAAGGTTTTTATAGAAAGCACGGTCATATAAACGTCGGAGGGGGCTCACTGAATTGGTAATCAGACGCTCTAGCGCTCTTTTTAAGAGTCAAAGTTTTTGGAGGGCAGTTACCCCCTCCTCCCACTCATATCGTATTGTTCTGAAATGCATCTAATAAAAATTTAGAGATATCAATTCTATTCAAAATAGTCTAAATATCATATAACAAGGCTCTTGGGATTAAAACAAACCCCAGAGATTAGGGGTAAGGATTGTAAGTTATGTCCAGGGGTATTTAAGGTTTTATGGAGGGGTGTTTAGAAGAGGCTCAGTCTTTCTCCCTGAAAAAGACTATGTCAATATAAAACGAACAGAAATTTATTTAAAAAAATTTCCGCAAAATAAGTTTTTCAAAAAAAAAGTTAAGAACTCCATTAAACCAAAAATGAACAAAAACAAAATCAAATTATCTACCAAGCATACAACTACCACAAATCTATATCAACCGACAGCTAAATCTTTAAAACCTGACTTAATCTCAATATAAAAAAATTCAGAGATTTCTACCTCATTTCTGATCAAACCACTTCAGACATTGTATGCAAGACGATGAGCAATATAAAGGGCAAGGCTATCTCTCCCCATCTGTTTCATGTTCAGCCTCTCCACCCTGTATCCTGGAATATCTAAAAGTATATCCTTATTTGAATCCAGAAAATTTTCATATAATCCAATAGCTAACGATCACTAACCCACTAACTATCCGTCTCAGCTCATCAAAAGACGAACAAAGTCCCTAAATGTTAAGATGAAGTACAGAGAAAATACCATCTCGTTTAGAGGAGGCAGAACCATTTAATTGCGAAACGTAATTACTTTTATAAGCCAAATTAGGATCATTATTCTTCTGATTTCTACTTCCAACTGAATTATTAATTATACTTTCAATATCTAAGGATTACTAACTTTGATAAATCTAAAACTATTAAGGGTTTTAGGAATTAATTACATATTAAACAATCAATCCAAATTCATTTGTTCTTTTCAGAAATCTTGTTTATGAGGGTGTTTTTTTTGTTATTTTATGAGAAACAAAAAAAACATAGCTCGAGGCTAGTAGAAAGGGAGGTGCTACTCGTGTCACGCACCCCTGCTGCCACCTATAACTGTTTTTTACATAATTTATGTCTGTTTGTTGTCAGTAAGAATGAAAAAACATGAATTTTGTCACTTTTATGGATGTTTCTATGGATGGTTATGTGTGTAGGTCAATTTATTTGATGTTTTTCATGGATGTCAACAGTATTTTATGGATGTTTTTATGGTTTTTGTCAGTGAGAATTTAAAAAAAAGGAACTTTCTCACTTTTATGGATGTTTTTAGGGTTTTTGTCAGTGAGAATGAAAATACACGAACTTTCTCACATTTATGTATGTTTTATGGTTTTTGTCAGTGAGAATGGAAAAACAGAAACTTTCTCACTTTGATGGATTATTGAGTCTAATGGGGGCAGGTCAATGACACTTCCTTGATGTTGTTGTTGTTGCTCGAGGCAAATGTTACGTGTTTCCAGGAAACAGTTAAATCACGTGTTTCCGTCTCAGCAAATCAGCGAGTCAGTTACATCATAGCGGCGGAGGGAATATAAGGAAATTAGTTTTTGCAAAGTTTTATTAGTCTGTGAATAGAATTCAAAGGAGTGAGAAGAACAGTTTTGACTTTACTCATTTGAATATATATTTGTGCTGATGGCGAGTGGAATGTTTACCGTCTTAGAAGTTGATAGTGGAGTTGATGGTAATAATACAAGAGCACCAAACATTGCGGTGGAAATTACGAAAGGATCTCGGCTTTGTCTGGAATGGGATGAAGTATATGCAAGATATGTGATATCCTTGAGCAAATTTAAAATGGAAGATCAATTATGTTTCGCCGCTAAAGTTGATATAGCACATGTGAATAGACTTCAATGTGCTTTAAGTGCATTAGTGGAACATATCGAAGACAATAAACTCTATCGCTAATTGTACATGCATAGTATTATTGATGTTATAATTATTCAATAAAATTGTTTCGAAATCGAAAATGTCCCCTTTCTTTTCTGATTAGGACTAATGGATCTGGGTTAGTCTAGAGTCAGCAGTCAGAGTGAAAGGACTGAAAAATGAGTAAACTTGAGAAAGAGAAAATTAGATCAAATCTAGTGTTTATGGAAAAACATTTGATTTTGGATGATGATTTTCTCAAGTTATCTCTTCATCGCAAGATATTTACTCAGGGAAAACTTGAAAATAAAATGAAAACTGATTCTAACCCATTGGACTATTGTAAGAAACTTTTAAAATGTGATTCGAATGGTTATGCTCAATTTATTTATATATTAGTTGGGAAAAAGCAGAATAATATCGTAGATATACTTTTGAAAGCATTGCCAATGGATTCAATGTAGATGGCTCCTCCTTCGAAAGAGGTAACGTTACAGAGTTACTCCTCTCTCCCTTCCTCCACTTTGAATTCATCGAGCGAAGACGATCTGTTTTGTTTTAGCTGTGAGAGAGTTGACATCGGAAATAAAAAAATGTTCTATATATGTCCATTGTGCATGTACACGCTGGGCAGTTGGACTCAATGTGAGAATTGTACAATTATAGCTGACTATATTGAAAAGTGCAAATTATTTAGTCCTTGCAAATTACATTGAGGCTATGCAGTACAAATTAAAGGAAGTAATTCATGTCTTGAGGAGGTGTGTGACTCTCACCCTAGAGGGCACCTGTGCTCCAATTGTCACCATGATAAATGTGATCAGTGGGAGAATACTTACCCCGCTATGATTGGAAAGAATCCTAAACGTGATTTTAGTTTATTTCTACGAGATTGGTATCGTCGTGGATTTAAATTATTCTGGGAAGAGGAATCTGGTTTACGATTCAACTGTTGTGGCTAACAAGACAATCGGGTTTTTACGTCATCGTTGCGACGACACTGCCTACTATGACTATAAACCAAATGATTTTTATTTGGCAGTTACCGAATGTGATTCACCACTTGAAAACACTGTATGTGATATTGCTTCAAATAGACAGATTGAAACTCGTGAATTTCATAATATGAATGCAAATAGTATCATTGACTATACAAAAAAATATGATAAGGGTGAAGTTAAATTGTACTGTAGAATCTATGGCCCTTACATTGGCGTAAACCAAGATCAATATACAGTGAATCCAAATGCTTTACCGGTATTATTCATTCATGATAGTTATTTAAATATCAAAAAAGAGATCTAAAAGTGAAAGATAGGAAAAATTTGTGTATATATAAATTACATTGATAAGTGAAGTCGGAAACATTTTTAAAGCACTATACTCTTAGGGCACTGAAATCAAAATTGTACAGGTCTGAGAGGACATTTTCCACTAGAAAGTCGTTCAGACGGGGATTGTCACTATAAATGTGGAGAAACTGCTTGTAAGTATAGCCACGACATCGGAACCCGAAATATAGTAGTGCATGGAAGCCACAGCTTTTAGTCGTTAGATTCTGCACCCTCTTCCGATTTTGAATAATAGTTTTCCCACTGCTCTCAATATAGTTGCTGATGTGGGGTGTGAAGAATGTATAGGGTAGGCCAAGAGGATAAAAAAATTCAATCGTTTTCATTGTTTGATAGATGCACAGCCAATGACCCGTCAGCACAGTTGATGGACTGCTATTAACCATAATCAAAGTATTATTCGAACTATGATATTTTCCAAGAAAGTCTGAGGGCAAACAATAGGATTTGTAATGGGACATGTCGGGGTCTATATTAAATACATTCATTATTTGACTGGTGTTCATGGCGCCAACTCTAGAAGAAAACTGCCTTCGGGAGTGATTTCCCCATAGGTTTCATATTGATTTAGTGAGATAAGTGCAATACGCTCAGCCAATGGGTCGGCAAATGTACACTCTAAACGTATACTCCCCGTACGTACTATACTCATATCCCGTGTGCCAGACAAATCTAATACAATGATTCCATGTGTTTTAGCAAACAGTTCTTCGGTTATACCATTTTCAAATAGTTGCGAATCATGATCTAGGGTTTGCATGGTCAACTCATACAATGTTTTAAAGGTTTTATTAAAATATAGATTGTAGAGTGGGATGCCGTTTACTTTACACACAAGAGATGAAAGTCCAAACATCTCGAATTTATGTGGGCATTCAGTCCATGATCCTATTGCACTAGCGCTTTTTACAAAGGTCAAAGCGAGTTTTGAGGGGATTTCGCCATTGATAAAGGATGAGTCGGTGAAGGTGCGTGACCCCATGGCAATATGACGTAGATTGGTGATTGTATGAGAAACAAGTAGTTTAATATTATTTCCATTGGCTCTCAGTTTTTCCATGGCCAAAGCAACAGAACTCATAACCTGCTGTTTGCGTACATGAAGTATTGCCGAGGTGAGGGAGAGACTTAAATCGGGATTGGCAACAAGTTCTTTTCTCAATATGAAATTGGAGGGTGCAAGCGTC
This sequence comes from Artemia sp. Qi Xiang Cuo, assembly GCF_049724085.1. Classification (NCBI taxonomy): domain Eukaryota; kingdom Metazoa; phylum Arthropoda; class Branchiopoda; order Anostraca; family Artemiidae; genus Artemia; species Artemia sp. Qi Xiang Cuo. Next base: position 101,015 of record NW_028300455.1, on the reverse strand, counting down.
AATTTTATATCCACTTTAACATTGGGCGGCAGCCATTGGGGTATATTAAAAATTTTATGATATATTTTTCCAACTAGATGCAATTCACTAGTTGTAGCATTTTTAAGTGCATCTGTACTATCAGTGTTAGTACTATATTCATATCCATTGGAGGCGCCTCTCACATCCTTGTATGACTTGGGAGTCATCAGCATAAATTACATATAGCTTGAATAATTGGAGAGATTGTTCCTTTGCTCACCAGCGTACCATTGATGTAGACACTAATTTGACGAAATAAATTATGTAATACGCAATTTTCATAGGATATCCCATCGCCCCGAACTGGCATTGTACTATCAGATTTCCTGACGTTCATTTGTAAATCTATAAATGTTGAAGACATGTCCATAAAGTAGTCATCATTGGAATAAATTTGAAAGTGGATATTATCAGAGAGCGGTTGTTGTGGATAAAATTGTTCATAGTATCCATGCTTGACACTCACATCAACATTTTCAGCATTGAATAGATTCAATAAGGCGGTGATTGAAGGTTGAGAATCTTCATGTAGCAGGTAGGACATCTTAAGAGAAGAAATCTAGTTTCGATCTAACAATTTTCTTCCTGGGGCTTCTGGTTACACTACGTGTCGGCTTTTTCCTTCTTTTCTTTGACAAAAGGGATTTGGTCTTTCGTTTCCGACCTGAGTTGAGACTGATGAGTGATGCATTGCTTCTTGACCTTTTTAAACCTTTACCATTCTGTTTTGATTTCTCACCAAGGGTTCGCGCACTGGACGTAAGGTTTTCCGAAGCACTTTTTTTAAAATCCTTGCCAGAGCCCCAATCGTATAGTGTAGAGGATGCAAAATCTGTCGCAACCGGTACAAGATATTTTCTAGCCAGTGGTAGAGAAGAGCGAAACAGCTTAGCAAACCAACTGCCAAGACCGTAGCCAGACACTGAAGAGCGACCTATGTAATATTCCCTTCTATTGCCCTCTGGTCTTTGGCCAGGAGTGTTAATATAGTGGTTAGTGTCAGGAACAGTGAATATCGATTTTCTATGAGATATCTTGCCGTTCAACAACGGGGTAACAATGAAATTTAATCACTTACAAATCCTTTGAAACCGCAATTGAACCACCAAGTTTACTTCACAGTGCTAACTGAAAGAGCTCCAAATGGGAAGTGTTTACCGGAATATAATGAATATGCCTTATAGTGTAATGACGAATATGCTCTAGATTGGTTTTTTGTTCAAGAACACGTAGGATGGGAACATTTGAATTACCAACCCAAGATGTTTCCATAAACGACGCGTAGAGAAATATACAAGTCCCTGTGGAGAAGGCAGGTAGATAATCAGCAAAAATGAATTTAGAGTTTCCGGCCCTTTTACCATTGATTATATTGAGCTTAAAGCCAAGAACATCCTTTAGGTTATCATTGAGAATAACCTTTTCGCTGGCAATAGGTGAGCTAATGTAGATCTTGCCCTCCTCCTTTGAATAGTTGAAATGAAACGCTTCTTTTTTACGAGCAGAAATTCTTTTATTAATAGAACGACATAAATCATTCATACAGGTGAGTTCCTCGTAGCGTAATTCAATATATGGATAATCCAACCAATTGATTTTTTGAATTTGTTCTTGATCACCTGGTGGTGGCGGCCAATCATAGGGTCTAATTTTTATTTCATATTTACGATCCTTTCTCAGAACGTCATAAGTATTTTTGAGAATACAGTCGACAAAAGCCACTTCATACTTTCCGTCGAATTTGATGGTGGGGGAGAGTTTCGTCCAAAAATCACTTGTTTTATTCAGATCATTGTAGAGAGGATCAGAAACATTGGACATGAAAGTCACATAGAAATCATTGGGCATTGTTAATATCTTCAGCACTGACCCAAGAATCGAAATCCCAGTTTTATCCTAGCCAGCGAACAAGCAATTGTCTTTTGCCCCAACGAGTACGAATCTCTAATATTTTTTCAATTTGATAAATTTAACCATTGTTTCTTACTTTTTGTAGTTCATATTCATAAGAACCTCCGAGAATCTCACCATCCTTTGGGTCTTTCATTCGATAAGTCGTGGGTTTAGATTCCAGGATTTTAGACACTTTAAAATGTTCAGTACTCCATAAATAATTCCCCTTTTCACAAATGTTGTTGGCTCTACTAATTCAAACAGTATAACCAACATCGAATTTCTTCTTCTTTTTCTTCTCATTGTAATTGAAGTTTTGCTCTAAAAAAGTATCAAATTTAGTTTCGCTATAATGAACCTCCTGAGGGCTAGAGTTGGACAGAGATCGATGTGGTCGATGGTTGTATATCTGCATGATTTTATCAAAATCGTAAGTGAAAGCCGGTGTATTTTTCAATGTGTAATATCTTGAAATTAATAGACGAACCGCTCTTATTAATTGTTCGGCTAATGTAGCCTTTATTGGACTGTGACTATGATAAAGTGTTGTATAATATTTCAAAAGAACCTTTTGCACATGAGGATTAACAAAATCACTGCCACGATCCGATTGAATTTTTCTATAAGAATCCTGTTCAAGAATACTTTCAATGGCCCGAGAAACTTCAACACCACTCTTTGACCGTAATGGAACGGCATTGGCGTAGCGACTAAAGATACTGATTGCCACCAGAATATATTTGTAGGGTGTATTGTGACTCCGCTGAACTGCATCTAAAGTTAAAAGATCCATTTGCATTATATTCAGAGGGGAAAAGGCTTTAGTTTGTCGATATTGTTTGCTGCGAAGCCTATGATTCCGATCCGGTGTGTAACTCGGTTCATTCTCTAGATATTTTTTGCTTTTTTTAATGTGGTGCCGGAGACAACTTTAGAAAGCGTTTTGTGAGAACTTAAACTTCCCGCTTCACCAATATTTTTATAGACACCTTTCAGAACTTCATCCATTTTGATCGCAAACACGTAGTGTAATGACCACTCCCCTTGTGCACACTGAAGGGCGAATCAATTCATCTTTACTTTTGACTAGAAACCACAGGGGTTACAAAATAAGTGGTGTTATTATGTTTAAATATTATGTCTCCTTTTTTTTAAATGGTGTTGGTGTTCTAGGTAAAAATTGTTCTTTTAGCTTCTTAATAACTGTCCTCTTTCCAATAAGACTTTCGAGGCTGTTTGATTCACTGAAAAATGTGTATAGACGAGTGTTAAATGATAAAAGTCCTTTACAATTCGTCACCATATCACAAATTAAATCAACTAGATTACAACTTGTTCCCTGAATTATAATTCGTTTCCCTGTGCTCTCGAATTGAACTTGATCGCCAGTTTCCATCACGAGATAAGATAATACTCTTTTACTCTGTTCTCGATAGGTCAGTGGCAATAGGTTTCCAATTTTCGATGCAATCGAATTCAATTCCTTCTCCTTTGATTGTGCAGAATTAACACCTTCTGACAGTTCTAACACCTTCTAACACCTTCTGGTAGTTGAACATTACCCTCAGTTAAATTTGAAAAAAGTTTTGATACTCTATTAATGAAATGATTCTCGACACCATGTTTGAGTCTGGCCTTCATATGCAAGGGTATTGAAGAGCTTAGACCTGAAAATAAATACTGTTGTTCATGTAGTCTCTCCAATGTGATGATAGCAACTAATAGCCATTTCTACTGTTAACCGGAAGATATACTGTAATTTCATTGTCGAAAATGTCGGTGACTACACTTAGATCCTCGAGCGTGCTCTGATTAAGATCTAGCAAAATGCACCCGTAGGGCTTGCTAGTCGCCTGATTGTACGCTGACAACAGAAATTTTGGAGAGCTGGGGTGTATCTGCTTATTGAGAGGTATTAGCGAAATATAATCCCGAACGACTCGATAGATGATATAGATAGTACAATTCAAGGCAAGAGTTTGCATATTTTTGCTCTGATGAGACAGATTGTGTAGAACTAGGGTTATGGAAATGTGTTCATGATGAGAGCGAACAGTGAACAATTGCAGCATTTCCTGTGAGAACTGTTCAATGGATTCAGCCAAATCATCAATAATCAGCCACGAGTTCAGTTCAATAATATTGAAAACATCAAGTCCTCTTCTGAATTGTATTGGTATGGATGTGGCAATAGCTTTTATTTCATCATAGGACTCCTGCCAAATACTATATCAATTGCAGATTTTTTTTATTTTTTCCAAAAACATTTTTATCACAATTTTGAATTACTCTAGCAAAGAATGTTGTTTTCCCCGACATTGAGGGCCCACACAGAAACGATCTAAAGGGTGTTTTAAATTGATACATCCTGTTGACAACAGTCGGACTATGACTAACTGTAAATCATATGTGTCCGATGAATAAGTAGTAATTTTCCCATAGATCTATCTGTTCAAGAACAACAACAACAATATTTCATGGCAGCATTTATTACGACAATATGAAAACAAATATTTGTTCAACATGAACACTTGTTCAACAAGAACCTGACAAAATTTCATTTTCAACATGAAAACTCTATTTGTTCAACATGAACAACTATAACACTTTATAAATAAACAGTTTTTGTCTTTAAATACTTTTCTGTACAACACTTTATTTACAATAAAAAACACTTTTCGGCCATCAATAATAATAACACTTTTCTGTACGACACTTTTGTCCATCAATATTGTCTTTAAACACTTTTTTTGTACATCAACACTTTTCTATACAACAACAATATACACTTGGAAGATGAACTAGCACAGTTGGACACTACAGTGAATTTAAAGGTAGGCTCCCCCCCCCCCGGGGTTGCCGCGGGTGGGACCCCCCACCCCCCGGGAGCCAGCCGCGGGAAGGCCCCCCCCCGGGAGAGGCGATGGGAAAAGAATAGGTGTCGTCACTGCTAGAGGTTAGTGGTTCGGTTAGTTGGGTCAGTGGTGGCGGCTAGTTGGTTAGTTGGTTAGTCAGATTCGGTTAGTTTTTCCAGACCAAGTTGATTGTGATAGTCTATACAATCAACTCGGTCTGAAATACAATAGTGGCCGTGTGGCAGGACACTCACACCATTCTCGAGTACATAGACTTTGTCGGATATACATGACATTGCATTCTTTTGCCACTCTCACAGTATAATTTCTATACTGTAGAGAGCAAATTGCAAGCACTTGTTCTCTCGGCACTAGGCAACTTTCTACAAAGTCTCTGTACGTCCTCATGTAAAAATTACTTTTTAAAAAGTGCGTAAGCACCTCTGTACATGCCTTCTTTTAGACCCTATTGTGTGTTTCAATGCAATAAACTTTAAGGCCCTGGAACACCCCCCTGGATATCAAATCACTCCCCGTCTCTGATTTTAACATTAATAGTTGGTTGGAGGCTTGACGTTTCACCAACTCGGGGTAGAGGGATGGATTCCAGTTGGTGAAATCCATCCGCGAGCTGATGTGTTCCCCCTTTTCTAAATCACCCAATAAATCTTCAGTCCCATTTACCTTTATCAGCAGATAATCTGTATCCACGTAATAAATTTGAACGTCACCCTCTTATGGCAATTGCATCTTGCATAATGTGTAAAAGAAGAACAACATGAGCTTCTTGGAAATTCCTAGTACTGAACTGCTAACTGCTGTATTCTTGTTCAGTACCACAATTCGCTTTTTTCAGTGTAGAAGAACCATGCTAGTCTCTATGCTCGTGAACGATGTAAAATTTGGATCGGCAATAATTCGTGCACACTCTAGAAGGTCAGTCATAACGTCACAGCGAGATCTATTACGTACGCTTTCACACATTTTGCCAAACGTTGAATTTCGAATGAGCTTGTACAATTCCTTCTCTACCTTGGAGTTTCCTCTAGAGCGTTTATCGACAAAAGTATCGATAAACGTTTTTAAATATGGTCGCTGATTGAACTGCAGGACCCTATGTATTTTGGTGATCTGGAAACCATTGTTCACCATTCAGTGCAAAAGCACATGGTGAACAACGATATTCTCCTTAGGGTCAAAATCAGCAATCAGTTTCTGTTTGGAGGAGTCCAATGCATCCCCATATCCTCAACCAATGATTGATTGTTGGGGCTCAGCGAGTCCCTGGTCACTGGTCGATTGATACAGGGAAAGACAAAATCTTTGACTGAGTCTTGAAGCGCCAGCGGAATGTGACCATCAATTTCAAAGAACCATCCTTGTGGCCCATTGTCCTCGACAAGGAACTCACAGGGATTCTTCAAGCCATTGATAGTTCCCACACGGCAAAGAGTAGTGGGACATTGTCGAGGGGTACAACGAGTTCATGTCCAAGAACACTGCATTTGACTTTACACCGGTGCTTTGTCCACTCGGATTGGTTGATAAGACGCGGTCCCCGTGAAAAACATACCCTCCCCTCATTGAACGCTCTACAAAAAGGTGTTGATCTACATCTGTGATTAGGCCTATTTCCTCCCTACTAATTTTTAAAATGAAATCCATCACTAAATAGGGTGTGGAAAAATAATAGCTTATATCTAACCCGAACTCTGAATAGATTTGGTCTGTATTCTTACAGACTATATCCAACAGAGTTAGAACGTCACTGGCCAAGTACAGTCTACAAAAATCCCACCCATTTTTACAATTCCCCTTCGACCACACCTTCTTGGCAAACTCATACTCCTTGGCTGTGCATTCACTGTTGGTCAGTGAATTGTAAAAAGCTTCAACTGGAGGTAGTTTCACCTCACTTAAGCGAGTGCCAGAACTGTAATAATCGTATGCATATACGCCTTTGCTGGTTAATAAGTCGTACATTTCACTGTCTGGAAAGTGCTATTTAAGCAAGGGAAAGCTATCTATATCGTCGCTTTTCTGCACTTGAATCAATTGACTCAATGCCTTGGGAAAAAATCTAAAAGAATCTAAAAAACTGAGTTTATTCCAGCATGTATGTCCATTATCCACCACCTGCCATTTCAGTTCAGGAAGCAATAACTTCTCGGCCGATTTGGGAATAATGTTATAGGTAAATGAACTGTTTACCCATGGACTATCTACTCCCTCTCTCTCCCTGTGAATACGTGCCAGTGCCTGCAAAACAAATTTTGAGTAATAATTGGGGTTATGAATAAAAACTAGGATAAAAAACTGTTGGCTAACGTTTAAGTTACACGATTGATGCGCTACTCCTCTAAAATTACTGCCCCCAGAGGATAATTCCTGCAACAAGTGGTCATGGTCTCTTACTTTCCTCCTCCCCCCTATTTTCCCTTTAGTCCCCTTATCCTCATCTACAAACTCCCCCTTACAAACCCAACATATTTTTTGATTTTTAATCGTGAGACGATCCTCTGCAGACAGCACCATTGGATAATGGGTATTTCTCAAACGAGAAATAGCACAATGAGCTGTGTCAATTAGTTTAGATAGTGCCTTGACCATACACTCGTTCTCATCAAATGTCTCGACTATTTCTAACAACCACATGGTGTTAGAACTATCACTTTGCGCATGAGCGTAAGACACTGCAATGGCCTGGTGTTCTTTGATACGGTTTGGATATTGGGGATCGTTCACCTCCACCAGCTTAGCTTCACAGTCTAAAGATATTTTGTTGCATTGGAGGAGGGTGTTTTGGAAATTTTTAAAGCGTAGAATGGCCCTATCCCCTGAAACCGTTTCCACTGTCTGATATCCATGCTGTCTACAATGCTTCATGTGATCCAGTAGTTTTATATCACTACGGAATTGTGACAGGCATGACGGGCAGTAGAAACGGGTCCCCCTATGCTTACCACCCCCCAGAACTCTACTGATGTCAGTGATAGGATTAAAATGAGCAATTGCATTCGGTTCACTAGGGTTCACTGTGTATAACAACCAAACCCAGTGTTTAACAAAATCAACTGACGGGCCCCTTACAGGGAAGACCACCCCCTTCTTTTTAGAACGAGCCCCCTCTTCAAATTCAGTTTCATACTGAACCACAGTAACGCCGATATTTAAATGGGCATTAGTCCTTTCAAAAATATCAATAGATCGTAGCGTTACTGGGTATTTTACCTCTAAACAAGAGAAATCTACAACTGGGAAATTGGACCCGTCCTTCCCATGTACATCCCAGTGATCTAAATTCGTCTTGGTAGCGTCACGTGCTAGAGGCTCGAATGCTGATATGAGGAAAGCATACATGAAACATTTTTGATCTGTTTCAAAACAGATCTTCTGGACACCTTCACAACCTACTAGATCTGGATTATAATTTAAAACTGTATCCCTTTCAGCCCCACCTGTCCCCCCTCTTAAAATAAAATCTTTCTTAAATTTACAAATATTTACACTTAAATTTTCAATAAATAAAACTACAGACCCGCTCCCATTTTCGTTATAGTTCTCGAGATGCGCAATAATTTGTCCTACCCACTCGCTAAAAACACCCTCAAAATTTTCTAAATTTGGATAAATTACCCGCATCTCGGAATGTATATAATGATAATAAACTTCAGTTCTCCCCTCATTTAAATAAAAAACCTTTAAAACGATAGGAACTTTAATTGGATCCCTACCTCCCCATAACTGAATTTGCTTCTCCAGTAGTGCACGAATTTTATCTACATATTCATGCACAATTTCTACGGGGTCAAACACAAAATTTCCCCCCATAAGTGAATTAAAAGGATCCACAAACGTCGCAGTGAAAACAACTATATTATTTAAAATTGTATTCGACAATTGAAAATCCGGAAAAGTTGTACCCCCTCCCCCAAGTTGTTCAACAATATTTGGGCTGTGTTCCACTTCACTTGTTTGAAGTGGAAGTAGGTAATCAGTGGGAGGAGGGTTCCCTGTAAAATCCTCTAAAATTTGTAGGGTATTTGGAATCAAGTCCACCTCAGGAATATTACCTTGCTCAACTGTGCTAGGTTCTATATTGAAATAATTACATAGAAACGCATCAATATTAAAAGGTATTTCATCAGAGTTAATGATACCATGCCAGTCATTGATAGCTGATGTTTCATTGTCCTGAATGGCGTCCTCTCCTTCACTCGATGACGATGGTGAGTAAGGGACCAATGCTCCAACCTATAAATGAAAAAATAGCTTATTTTCAAAGTGTTCAGATCATCCCTACTGTTAAAATTTGGATTATTATTGCTTAAAACACGCTCAATAGCATTTGATTAATTCAACTGAAAGCGGTCAAGTTCCAACTTAAGATATTTACAATCTAAAACAACGCTTTACATAGAAGGCGGCAATTTGTTCAAAAAATAGTTTATTTTCAAAGTGTTCAAATCATCCATGCTTTTTTTTTTTTTTTTGCGGCGCTTTTCGGCGCATCAAAAAAAAAATCGCGGCGCATCCTTGTGGCACATCCCTGCGGCGCTTCTCGGGCCCGCGCTACATCCCGCAGCGCTTCCCACAGCTCTTCCCACCCCCCTTTACATAATGCCCGTCAAAAGTTGAAATATTTTTCTCTAATTCCACACAGATTCAGTAAACACATGAGCTTAATTATTGTGAGCCGTCATGCGAGTGTTCCGATTTCCAAGATCTTCAGACGAGGAAAATGTCGGGAACCGCAAACTCGGTTTCCCCTCGTTAGAATCTTGGCACGATAGAAATATTCAGTGTAAATTAGGACGCTGGTATGTGACAGATGGATAAAATGGAATAAACTCTCTATTAAAACTATGTGAAAAATAGCATTCACAGAGTTTCAAAGGTATCTAAAACTATATGTGATAGTGAAGAGATAGCAACAGAGAAAATAGTAAAGATTAGAAAAAAAAGAGCGGTTTCTTTGCAAAAAATAACATTTAGATATCTCTGAGGGAGGTCAGAGAAAATGATGGTTTGGGGTGAGGGGTTAATATCTCTGTGACAAGTTTATATTGGGATTGAAAAATAGTGAAAAGGAAAAAACATTGGAAGAAATATATTTATATAAGAGATGTAGGAAAAAAATGCTCACATTTGCATATCCTGGCTTCACTCGGGCGCCAGAAGGACTGGGTATTGCATGTTGGAGGGTGGTAGGGTCGATCTCATTAATTTCTCGTGTATGTCGGGCTGTGACTTTTAGAGTAGGACTTGTGACTTGTGAAGTTGAGCCAGTGATACCATGGGCTTGCACAGATGGCTGCACTTGGACAGGCAGCGTGGAGCTGGGGGGTTTCGGCCAACGGCCATATTGAACAACTGCTGCTCTTACAGGGGCTGCCTCACCCTCTCTTGCTTTCTTGCCAGGAGGTGGGGCACATTCTTCACTATTTGCGTTACCCCTAACTCTCTTTACATCTGGAGGGGCTGCAAATTCTTCATAATTTGCCTTAAAGAAGAGAAAAAAATTAGTATCAAAATAATTTCCCCCTTATTTTAAAGAAAGAAAGTTAGTACCCTCATCCATATAATTTTGTATAGAAAAGCATTTATCTCAAAGAAGCCCCTACCCCTTTTCAGTAAAGCAAAAAGTAAAAATTTCGCGAGAAATATATTAGGCTTAGAAATCAAACGTTTTTATTAGACAACTTGTAAAAAAATAAATCCTGACAATCAGTAGTCTATAACCATAGGATAGGAATCATTGTTTCTATTTTTACCATTTAGAAAAATATTAAATGTTCCAGTCTATAGGCTTTAAATTAGATCGTTAACTCAGCGGCCTATAGACCTAAATTTTGCAAACATAGGTTTGTTTTCATTTTACACCGATGGCGGTAGACTTGAGACATTGCCCCCTCCCTCCCCTTTTACATAATTTACTTACAACGAAGCTGTTAGAAGCGAGGCATTGCCCCCCTCCCCCCTTTTACATAATGTCCTAAATATATTGTTAGACCTTAATTTGAAAATAATCTGTTTCACTTCTCCAAAATAGAGCATCTTGTATTATTGCAATTGCATCAAAGTGTTTTAATTTTGACGGAAGAACAGTTCCTTTGACTTTGACCGCCGCGCTCATAAACACAGAGGGAAAAGGGGGGATAGCTAATTTTAACCTTGCATAGAGCCTTGTGTCAAAACAGAGCGGCATTTTATTTAAAAATTGACAGAAGTCAGTAGAAAATTTAAATCACATTATAGAAAGGCAAAAATTTACCGAAAATAAATTTATTTCTTTTTGCTAGAATTTTATTTTAAAATCAATGATGGTGGGGGGGGGGGGTTAGGTTTCGATGGTATATAGAACATATTTTAAGTTTTCCATCGAACATAAAGATTGTATAGTGATGTTTGTATTGTATGGGGGGGGGTTAGGTTTCGAGGGTAAAAAGAATACATTTTATGTTTTGTATCGAGTATAAAGATTGTATAGTGTTGTTTGTATTGTATGGGGGGGGATATACCTGAATAAACTGGAGGGTGACCAAGGAAAATAGTTTTATTTGAAAATAAAAAATGTACTTTCATGGTAAATTGAAGTTGCCAAGGCTTCTAATTCATCAAATTTATCCATTGTTGTTTGAACTATGTCAAAATACTTTCTGATAATTTAATCACATTGCATGCCCGTTATATACAAAATCTCAAGGTCAAATTATTATGTAAGCAAGCCCTCTGATTGGCTGAGAAGGAAACACGTGATCTAACTGTTTCCTGGAAACTCATAACATTTGCCTCGAGCAACAACAACAACATGAAGGAAGTGTCATTGACCCTGCCCCCATTAGACTCAATAATCCATCAAAGTGAGAAAGTTCCTGTTTTTCCATTCTCACTGACAAAAACCATAAAACATACATAAATGTGAGAAAGTTCCTGTTTTTTCATTCTCACTGACAAAAACCATAAAAACATCCATAAAAGTGAGAAAATTCCTGTTTTTTAAATTCTCACTGACAAAAACCATAAAAACATCCATAAATTACTGTTGACATCCATGAAAAACCTCAAATAAATTGACCTACACACATAACAATCCATAGAAACATCCATAAAAGTGAGGAAATTCCTGTTTTTTCATTCTCACTGACAACAAACAGACATAAATTATGTAAAAAAAAGTCGTAGGTGGCAGCAGGGGTGCGTGACACGAGTAGCACCTCCATCTCTACTGAGGCGAAGATTGTTTCATCAAAGTACAAATTGTGTTCTGGTCCTTAGACGGCACAGGGGCGTCATCCCTACTTCTCTTTATGATAGTTTTGGCTTGTTTTGAGTTTGACTTACTTATCTATTGTAATTTCTGTTTGTTTTGAGTTTCATTTATTTATTGATAGGGAACGGAAGCAGTTTTACGCAGATAAAATTATTTGAATTTATTTCTCCTCACTTTTGGTTTGACTGTTTACAATTTTTTGGAAAACTACTTTTGCGAAAAAGGTTTTAAATTATATTCTACATCATAGGTAAGGTTAAATTTTTTCCCCGTTCTGTTGAGGATAAATTAAAAATCATTTCATACTAAAGTAATGCATATCATTCCGAATATAATTTTAACTTTACTGAAAAAAATACAAATGAATTTACTGAAAAAATGTGCATTGTTGGTTTAGTATATACATGCTGATATTTATTCCTCAAAATCTTAACTAATTTTTGTTTTCTTACAGTTATAAAAATGAAAACATTTAAAAGAATTTTTTCAGTAAAGTACAAATTATATTCTGTCTTTTAGAAAGCATGGGGGTTAGAACCCTACTAATATTAATTTCTGCTCGTTTTGAGTTTGACTCTGTTATAAATTTTAATTTCAGTTTGTTTTGGGTTTCATTTATTTATGGTTTACAGGTCCGCTAGTGGATCTATTCTTTCGTTTATGAAAATTCTGAAAGAGGTTTGGACACAGTCCAAAAGCATCCCTGTGGAAAAATCTTTATGGGCGATTTCAATTTCAACCTGCTGGATCAAAATTCTGCTTCAGCTATAAACTTTTTGTTGATGATGCTCTTCTCGGGAACTCTACCTTCAGTTTGTATACCAACCCGAGTTACTGAGACACTAACGTCACTTATTGATAATATTTTTTCGTTACTAGATGTCTTAGATAATTCGGTGCTGCTTAATGATATTTCTGATCATTTTCCTACTATTTCCCTATACAAGAGTGCTGATCAAGCACAGCGTAAAATACCACCATCTAATCTGCCATTTTTTTCGTTTTGGTGATTCTGAGCTGAGTCTTCTTAATTTTCGTCTGACTAATCAACCGTGGGATAGTTTGGTTTCTAAATCGGATTTTAACCGCTCTTTTGATTTCTTTTATGATTTAGTGAAAGAAGGTATCCTATAAGTTTTCCAGCAGGGTCCAGCGCCCCATACTTTGGTAAGAGTAGCACCGCTGATCCCATGGATGACCCCAGGTCTCCATAAAAGTTAGAGAAAGGAAAAATTATTTGTGAAAGTTTTACAAGTCTTCATCATCTATAGCTCCTCTTCAACGGTTCAAGGCCTATAGGAGTATATTTAATTCTCTGTGCCGGAAGGCTAAGTCTCAGTATTATCATAGGAAATTTTCTGAATGTGGAAAGGATATAAGGAAGAAATGGAATTTAATTAATTCGGTTTTTAGACCTACTCCTCCTCTGCCTTCAGTTCGAACAACGCTGATAGTCGATGTTAAAACCGTCCAAGGAGAAGAATATGTTCAGCTAGACCTTGCCTCTTATTATTCTAATATAGGAAAGACAACTGCTTTCTCTGCAACTTCTCGTTGCGATTTCAGAGCCTATCCTGGGTCCTCATGTTTAAATTCAATGGTCTTAAACTCTGTTTCTGAGTTTTAGGTAGCTCGTATCGTGAATACTTTTAAAGGATCATCATTTTCCGGGCCAGACAGAATTCCCACAAGGGTTATCCGTGCCATTCTGCCAGCTATTCTGTCACCATGGGCTAAGCTCGTCAATCTGCCTTTCACGATAGGAATGTTCCCTGAATCTATCAAGCGCGCTAAGGTTGTAATGCTGTATAAAGGAGGTTCTCGGAGCGATCCTGGCAATTATAGGCCAATATCTCTCCTATCTGTTTTCAGCAAAAAATTTTTAGAAGGCTATGCTATCCAGGCTTCTAAGTTTTCTGGATGCGAAAGAATTTTGCATTATTTCTAGTTTGGATCCCAAGCAAATAGCTCTAAAGAACATGCTTGCGCAGCTCTCTTGAATTTCATTCATTCGACAATAGACTCTGGTTACATCCTGGCAGCTTTATTTTTCGGATGTTTGTAAAGCTTTTGATTCCTTGACTCATCGGATTCTTCTTTGGAAACTATCGCATATTAGTATAAGATCAAATGCTTTCTATTGGTTGGAACCATATCTTTCTGGAAGGCTTATTTCAATGGATTCGCCTTTTCCGGAGCCCTTCTGAAGTAGATTATAGCGTCCCTCAGTGATCTGTTCTTGGTCCCGTTTTGCTTCGGATTTATGCTAATAATCTTATTTCGGCCGTCAAAAACATCGGGTATTTTACAAGCTGTGTCATCCTGATGTTCGTTCGTGTTCTAATACTACTTCTAACGAAGATTTTCTCGTTGCTTTTGCTGATGACACCACTCTTGGGACCCTTGAGAAGATGGAATGTGATATCAAATCTAACCTTCTGGGAATATTTGAGAGAGTCTGAAACTCTGAACTCTGAACTCTGTTATAAAAGAAAAACGTTTAAAGTTGTTTTGTTTTCAGTAAAGTGCGAATTATTTATTGGCTTGAACACCCTTTTGAAAATCTGGAAACAAGTAGTTTCCTTTGATTTAGTTTTAACTCCCTTTAGTTTTGCCTGAAACTTTTAACGGTTACAATCCTGTGCTATTTTTTTTTTTTTTTTTTTTTTTTTTGGTTCAATACTAGTACTCTAGTAGTATTAGTTTCAATAACAGTGGGGAGGGGGCGGATCTAGAGCAAAAGCTTGGGGGGAGGGAAATGTGACAAGGTCACCGATAAGCAAATTCTTGGGGGTGAAGCAGTGTGACAAGGGCACCAATAATTGACCAAATACACAAATTTATTAAAATAAAGTGTGAAAAAAGGAAATAAACAAGGAATGAGAGCACCAGAAAAAATCTTGGGAGGTATGGGTCCCCCATCCCCCTTGATCCACCAGTGATAGCAGCAGCAGTAACTGTAGAACTAGCAATGGTAGTTCCAGCAGCAATAGAAGTAGTAGTAGTAGTAGCTGTAGTAGTAGTAGTAGTATTATTATTAGTAGTAGTAGCAGAAGTAGTATTAATAGTAGTAGTAGTGGAAGTAGTAGTAGTAGTAATTGCAGTAGTAGTAATAGTAATAGTAGTATAAGTAGTTATAACAATATAACTGTAGCGGTAGTAGTTATAACAATAGTAGTAGTTGCAGTAGTAATAGCAGTAGTAATAGCAGTAGCACTAGTAGCAAAACTTTCAACTACGTTGAATAAAATTGTTATCTAAAAATTTTTATTGGATGTGTTTGGGGAAAAGGTGGGCGTGAGAGGGGGGTTAGTTGCCCTCAAATGACTCTCGACTATTAAAAAGGGCCCTTGCCCTTCAAATTTCCAATTGAATGACTCCCTTTTCAAGTTTTTACTACAAAGATTTAAATAAAAACGTTATATGCCCCCCGGGCAAGACTTATAACCCTTGCCCTGAAGACTGTGGGGGGACTGTCCTGATCTAAGGTATAACTTCCTCAACTTTGAACTGCGTGGAACAAAATGGCTATCTCAAAATTTTTATTGGATGTGTTTGGGGAAATGGTGGTTATGGAAGGGATTTTAGCTGCCTTCCAATCACTTTTGACTATTATAAAGGGCACTAATAATTTCAATTTCCAATCGAATGAGCCGTTTTTGAAGTTTCTACGACAACGCGTTCTATAGAAACCATATATTCCCCCATGGCATAACTTACAACCCTTGGCATAACTTACAACCCCTGAGGGCTGTGGGGAGGTTTTCATCCTTAAAGAACTAATTTCCAGAAAACTATGTTGAATAAAATGGCTATCTCAAAATTTTGATTCGATGTGTTTAGGGAAAAGGTGGGCGTGAGAGGGGGGGTTAGTTGTCCTCCAATCACTTTTGACTATTTAAAAGGGAACTAGCCCTTTGAATTTCCAATCGAATGAGCCTTTTTTGAAGTTTCTGCGACAACTCCTTCTATAAAACCTTATATGCCCCCAGGGCATAACTTACAACCCTTACCCTGAGGGCTAAGGGGGAGTGTCCTCCTCAAAAACATAATTGTTATCTGGAAACCAACTACGCTGAACGAAATGGCTATCTGAAAATTTTGATTTTGATTGGATGTGTTTCGGGAAATGGTAGGCGTGGAAGGGGTGTTAGTCGCCTTCCAATCACTTTTGACTATTAAAAAGGGCACAAGCCACTCCAATTTCCAATTGAATGAGCCTATTTCAAAGTTTCCACGACAACTTCTTCGATACGAAGTGCCTGCTCTAAAGGAAAAAAAAATAATACAATGTGCCAACATCGTTCTTATATGCCCCCAGGGCATAACTTAAAATCCTTACCATGAGGCTTGTGGGGGAGTCTCCTCCTCAAAAATGTATTTTCTATCTGGAAATCAACTACGCTGAAAAAAATGGCTATCTCAAAATATTTATTGGATGTGTTTGGGGGAATGATGGGCGTGGGGGGGGTCTAGTTGCCCTCTAATCACTTTCTACTTTTAAAAGGGGCACTAGCCACTCCAATTTCCAATCGAATGAGCCCTATTCGAAGTTTCTACGACAACTCCTTCGATACGAAGTGCCCTGGTATTGAAACCAAAAGAAAATAAATAATACACTGTGCCAACATCGTTCTTTACTTAGGCAGTGCTATTGCGCTGCCTATTATTGAAACTTCTCCTAAACGTTCCCTAAAAGTTTCAACTTAATGCTATTAGTGTCGTTAGTTACAGTAACCGTAGAAGCAGCATTAAAAGAACACACAAGTGTCTTCTGGCTAGCTCAAAATCCACAATCTATAAAGGTATGAAGGTGATATTTTCAGAGAATATTTCTGTTGTACGCATGACACCCTCCCATGCTTATGCAGGTTGTCAAAAGGGCATATCAGCTATACATTAGGAACAGTTTCGTGTGTGAAATTAAAACTTAAAACGCTTGTTGTGGGGGATGTTGAACTAACCAAAAGACAATGTTTACATCATAATACTAATACTTCTATTCCTACAACTTCTGCTACTATTACTATTACTACTATTACTCTACTCCTACTGCTACTACTATATTTACTGGTGCTACTACTACAACTAATAAACCTAATGGTATTAAGGCGACGATTTTGGGCAATATTTTAACTGTATTAAAATAAATTGAAACGCACTATGCCCATATAGATTGTCAAAAGTATCAGCAATGCTTCAGGTTGATGGTATTATTTTAAAAATTTCATCATGTGTTGAAGGGAATATTGAAAAAAGGTGCTATTTTTGCACTGCTATTAATTCTACTACTGCTACTACAACTATTGCAACTCATAATTACTGAATCTTTTAACAATGCTGAAAAAATTTATGTCTCAAAACTTTGTTTGGATGTTCGTTATGGGAAATGATGGCTGTGGGGGGGGGGGGTATTTCTGTCAAATCACAACTTCCAATTCCAACCAAATGAGCTACCTCTAAGGCTTATACAACCATACCTTCCATATGAACCTTATATACTCCAGGAAAATAATTTACAACCCTCGCCTCCAGGCACTGCTGGTTTGTATCAACCGCCTTGTTATATGTGATTTGGACTATTTTGAATAAAAGGACTGTCTCAAAATATCTATTGAATACATCTCCGTAAAAAAGGACGTGTTTGTGTGTGTGTGGGGGGGGGGGTTGGTATATGCGCTTTGATCACTTTGACGCTTAAAAAGGGCACTAGAACTTATGATTACCAATCCAATGATTCCCCTCCAAAGCATGTACGACCACCCTTTTTATAAGAACCTTATATGCCCCAAGGGCATAACTTACAACGCTTTCCCTGAGAGATGCAGGGGGGGGGGTGTATTCCTCACAGACATAATTGCCTAAGCATTCCACTACGATGAATACAATTATTATCTCAAAATTTTGATTGGAGGTGTTAAGGTAACTGCTGATCGTGGGGGGGGGGGGCTGTTTGGTCTTAAATCACTTTTAATCTCAAATAGGCACTATAACTTGCAATCTCTAACCAAAAAAAACATCTGATGCTTATACGACCACCCATTCAATAGAAACCTTATATGCCCTCACAAAATAACTTACAACCCTATTCCAAAGGCGCTGGGGGGTTGTGTCGTCGCTAGAGACATTACTATATGTTTTTTTTCATTATTTTGATGAAATTGCTATCTCATAGTTTCAATCAGATGCATTTGGTGAAAAGAAGGGTTGTAGGAAGGGGGGAGGTTCTAAATGCCCTCAATCACTTTGGACTCTTAAAAAACTAGTCCAATTTTTAACCAAATGAGCCTCTTCTGAAGTTAAACAAAAATCCCTTCCATAAACACCTTAAATACCCCCGGGCATAACTTACAACCCTTCTCCCTAATCTCTGGGGTTTGTTTCAACTCCAAAATCCTTTTTATGTGACATTTAGACTATTTTGAATAGAATGGGTATCACAAAATTTCTTTTATATGCATTTCGGGACAATACGACGTGTTTGTGTGTGTGAGTGGGGGGGGCTAGCTTCCCTCCGAACACTTTGACTCTTAAAACGAGCACTAGAAAGCACTCATTATCAATCCAATGAGTCCCCTCCGAAGTCTATATGACCACACTTTCTATAAAAACCTTATATGCCCCCAGGGCATAACCTATAACCCTTGCCCTGAGGGCTATGAGGATTTGTTATCCGCAAAGACATAATTTCCAGACTTTTCAAATACGTTGAATAAAATGGCTATCTTAAAATGCTAGTCCTCTCAATTCCCAATCGAATGTGCCATTTTTGAAGCCTTTACGACGAATTCTATAGAAACCTAATATGTTCTAAGGGCACAACTTACAACCCTTGTTCTGAGGGCTATAGGGGGGGGGGGGAGGGTTGTCATCCCCAAAGACATAATTTCCAATCCTTTCAGCTACGTTGGTTAAAATGGTCATATTAAAATTTTGATCGGAAATTTTCGAGGAAATGATGGGTATGAGAAAGGGAGTGATTCTCCCTTTCATTACTTTCGACTATCAAATAAGGCAATAGCCCTCTCAATTTCTAATCGACTGAGCCCTTTTTGAATGAAGTTTTTACGACAACACTTTCTATAAAAACTTTATATACCCCCAAAGCATAACTTACAACCTTGGGGAGTAATTATGTTAAACGGAGGGGGGTTGCCTCCCTCCCCTTAAAACCTTTGCCCTGAGGGATATGGGTGGTTTCTCATCGTCAGACTTAATTTCCGGACCTTTCATATACGTTGAACAAAATATCACTCGAAATTTTTATTGGAAGTGTTTGGGGAAATGGTGGCCATGAGAGGGGGGGTAGTTACCCTCCAATCACTTTCGACTATTGAAAGGGGCACTAGCCTTTTCAATTTCCAGTCAAATGAGTCCCTTTTGAAGATGCTACGACAACACTTTCTATAAAACCTTATATGCTACCAGGGCATAACCTACAAATTTTTTTCTTAGGGTTAGGGGGGGAGGGTGTCTTCCTCAAAGAAATAATTTCCCGACCTTTCAACTATGTTGAATAAAATGCCTATCTCAAAATATCTATTGAATATGTTTGGGGAAATGATGGGCGTCTGAGGGGGGTTAGTTGCCCTCCAATCACTTTCGACTATTAAAATGGCACTAGCCCTTTCAATTTCTAATGAAAGAGCCCTTTTTGAAGTTTCTACTACAACACTTTCTGTAAAAACCTTATATGCTTCCAAGACATAACTTACAAACCTTTTTCTGAGGGGGGGGTCATCCTCAAAGACCTATTTTCCAGAACTTTAGACTATTTTGAACAAAATGACTATCTTAAAATTTTGATTGGATGTGTTTGGGAAAAGGTGGGCGTACAAGTGGTGTTAGTTGCCCTCTAATCACTTTCGGCTATTGAAAAAGAGCACAAGCCTTTCCAATCTCCAAACAAATGAGTCTTTTTAGAAGTTTCTACGACAAATTTTTCGATACGAAGTGCCCTGGTCTAAAAGAAACCCAAAAAAATAATAAATAATACATTGTGGTCACTTCGTTCTTTGCAGCGTTATTGCGCTACCTATGATAACGATGACATGCATGATATGATATAATATGTGTTAACAACGGGCGAATTACAAGACTGGCAGCTTTTGCTCAAAAAGCTGTGCGGGTCTTGTCATTCCCAAAGGCATAGTTATGAGACTATTCGACTATGCTGAACAAAATAACGCTCAAAATTTTTATATCATGTCTTTAGGGGAATAAGCGGCTTGATGGATGCTTACCCTCCAATCACTTTTTACTCTTAAAGAGAGCACTAGAACTACTAATTGCCAAGCGAATGAGCCCCGTACGAAGTTCCTATAAAAAATCCTCCCATTTAAAGTGCCTTAATGAAAAACGGAAATGAATAATTGATAAAGCCCACTCACTCATTACTTAGGCAGCGCTATTGCGTGGCCGATGATAAGCCGTCTTACGAGTGCTGTTACTAATTTTAAGAAGAAATCTATTTACCAATGTCTTCCTTAATTTGTTTACAGGAGTTTTAATATTTCACCCTTAGAATTTGCAACAGTGTTATAGAAGAGTGTTTTACATTCCATGTGGATTTCAACTCCATTTGGAAGGGACACTGGGCTTCCTCCTTATTGTTGCTCCTTTTAGAGTCCATTAAGGGGGTATATATTCCCCTGTTTATAATTCTAATTTTCTCTGGGTCTGCTGCCAATAAGGCTATTATGTATTCTTAAAACTCCTTGTCAGATTAGTTTTCCCGCAAACCCAGGACCATGGCATGATGCAAAGTGGGTTTTCTTTAAAGAAAGTATACTACTAAAAAATCTCATTAGTCCAGAATAAGTCATTACAGCTGCCCTTGAAATATTATCCCAAACCAACAGTATCTGAAAAAATTATGTGGCAGCACATTCCTGTGCTGCGATCTCTTTCGCCTAATGGTTAATATATAAAAAACAATTATTTGTGTCAACACAAATAGAGATATAACGACAAAAACAGCAATCTGCTATGGCAAAATTTCCTTTATCAAACACTTTTACACCTTTAAAGACTCAATAATCAAAATTTGACCAATTTCATAATATTTGCCGTTTTATATTTTTGACCTTTTTAAAATGGAGGAAGTGGAACTAATGGCAATATTATTCTACAGAACTTTTCACAGACTACTGCGACTACTATTACTAACAACTCACTGCAGCACAATGCCACCTGAGGCCAACAAAGCAGCGCACGCTTTTCTTCCCTCCCAATATATTCGAAACCTCCCTCTTTACACCCTCCCAATAGCAATGTAAAAAAAAATAGATCTCCAACAAGAAATTTTGCTCGAATTCAAACAAGTAAAAAGAATACAATTTTTCTTGTTGGAATTGTGACTTGCTTATTGAATTCAAAAAAGTAAAAAAAAATCCAATTTTTCTGTTGAAATTGAGACTTGCTTATTGAATTTCAACAAATTATTGAAATTATTAATATTTATACACTATTCAGTAGAAAAAATGTAATTTTTAACGCAAATAGGTTATATTAATCAAAATAATTTGGACTTCAGCAGTAGATTGAAATTTCTTGAATATCATATTGTATTTGACTATGGTGCCATTTAATTTGAACTTATGTACGAATACTCCTATGAACTTGTATAAGTTTATGTACAAACATTTTATTTTTAGCTTATAATTAATATATCGGAGTAATGGAACAATATCATATGACTTTTTAATCACTTATGGCTTATGGAATAGTTACAGTGTAATAATAGAAGAGAAACAATATTTTTTGGCCTTTTCTATATAAACACAAGACCGGACATGCTTTACGCGATCATACTATACGGGATTATTTATGTAAAATGACTACTTGGGTTTCACAGGAAACCAACGATTCCATTAAACCTCATGATGAGGGGAAAAGTCTGCCTTTGAACAGGAGAAGGACCTGTTCGGGCTTATATCTGAAGCTAGTAATTGAGGACCATTCCTGGCAGCTGTTAGAGCATCCAACTAGTTTATTGTTCAGCAAGATTGTAGGCCTAATAAATTGAAAAACGATAGTGATAGAAATTTAATTAAAGAAAAGGGAATCCAATAAGGATCTTTAAATCCAACATGTTGTGTTTGAAAATTCAATTCGGGTATGGGAATCCAACATTTTTGTTTCTCAACAGATTTGATATTCAATAATGATAATGGAATTCCAAAATGATCTTTAATACTCAATTTAAGCTGTTTAAATTCTAATTTTGCTGTTGAGCATTACAAACAACTTTTGTTGAATTTCAATCAACTTTTGTTGATTCTCAAACAATCATGTTTTTTTTACAGTGAGGTTCCTGTTTATTGTAGGCCCTAAATCTTTCCTTACGACAACCTTCCACCCCCTTCAGGGACGACCAGCTTTTCGTTTGGCACTATATGGTTTTGCTGACAAAGACAATCTTGGGCAATCTGTCTTTTTTCATCCGCGAAATATGTCCTAGCCATTTCAACCTTTCTCTCACTCTGTAAAAAAAATTATTTGTGACTAAAAAAATTTTTTTGGCAATGTTTATCAACAGCAAAATTGGAATTTCAACAGCTTAAATTTAGTATTAGAAACCATTTTGGAATGCTATTATCATTATTGAATATCCAATCTGTTGAGAAAACAAAAATGTTGGATTCCCATACCTAAATCGAATTCTAAAACAACACGTGTGGGATTTTAAGATCATTAATTACTGTTTAAATTTTTATTTTATTTGTTGGATTTCCTCTTCTTCAATTTTATATCCATCCCTATCGTTGTTCAATTTATTAGACCTACAATGTTATCAAACAATAAACAAGTTGGATGTTCTAACAGCTACCAGAAATGGTCATCAATGATCAGTTTCAGATATTAGCCCGAACAGGTCCTTCTCCTACTCAGAGGCAGACTTTTCCACTCATCATAATGTTTAGTGGAATCGTCGGTTTCCAGCGAAACCCAAGTAATCATACTACAGAATTAATCCCGTAAAGTATGATATTAACATTTAATAGATCCGAACTTGTGTTTATCTAGAAAAGGTCAAAAAGGATTGTTTTTCTTTTGTTAATACACTGTTACTATTTCATAATCCATTAGTGATTAAGAAATTCATATGATATTCTTCCATTGCTCCAAAATACTAATTATAAGCTAAAAAGGTTTGTACATAAATTTATGCATCTTCACAAGAACATTTGTACATAAATTCCCTTTAATGGCAGCAGAGTCAAATTAAAAATGATATTCTAGAAATTTCAGTGCCCTATTTTAATCTATTTGCGTCGAAAATTACAATTTTTCTTCTGAAAAGTCCATAAATCATAATTATTTCAATAATTTGTTGGAATTCAATAAGCAAGTCACAATTTCAAAACAAAATTCGGATTTTTTTTTACTTATTTGAATGCAATAAGCAATTCAAAATTCTAACAGGAAAATTGGATTTTTTGTGACTTGTTTGAATTCGAGCAAAACATTTTGTTGGAAAACAATTTTTTTTTTTTTTTTTTACAGTACATTATAGCCATAGAAAGCGGGATTGAACCACATTTTTCGTACAGGTTACTGTTAGAAATACGTTCTGTCAGAAGGTATTCAAAGCAACCCATAGGCAATTTCTCTGAAAAAATCTAATAGATCCTCCTACTCTGTGTTTCAGGGTGTCCATGCTTCAGAATTATACATGACCATCGTCACTGTATCTTTTATTATTCTAATCCTGGTTTGGAGAATTATCTTCCTATATTTCCAAACTTTTTCAACCCTCGGACTAGGGATACAAAACTGTACCAATTTTATCTTATTAATGTCTGAAAGTTGAAACAGCATTTTGTTCTCAGCCAACACCGTCTTCGATTTCTAATTGACTTTTGATTTGAAAGCCATCATGAAGAATCTTTTAATGGCATTATCCAACACGCGCACCATACCTTATAGGCTTTCAATTCTGTAAAAAAAAAAGTATTTTTTAATCAATAAATTAGCTTTCTTAGGCATTCTTAGGACGGAACTTTATAAATTCAGCAAAAGCATTTGAAATTAAAAGAAACTTAGCTTCTTTCCTTTGGTAGATTCGTATGTTTATGCATCATTTATCTGCTTTCTACTTTAAGTCAATACAAAGCATTTTATTTGACACATTAGGAGAGCTGTCGACTTTCCAATCCATAAAAAAGCTTTTATCCGTACCCAATTAACTTTCTCAGCCATTCTTCTCCTGAAGAATTTCAAGTGGTAAAGTATGCCAACCCAAAATTTAAATAATGTATAGTAGCTTGAGATAATACTTTCAACGATAAATGGATATTTATTTACTTCTTATTCAAACGAAATCCTGGAAATACAAAAAATGAGACTAAATCCTTTCAGTTTTGCCTATAATAACTTAATCTGGGTCAACGTGACAGTTTTTATTAAGAAAAGAACAATGTATCTACAACATAGTTTTTTTCGGCTACTTTGTATTAAAGGGATGGTCATTGAAACACGGGAGAGGACACGTTTGGTTGAAAAGTCTAGTCTATAGTGCCCTTTCGAAGGGCCAATAATAATTGATAATTTGTCGCTTAGTTAGGCAATAGTTAGTCACTGAAACCGTTGGAGAGAAAACATTCGATAGAAAGTTCTAATTTCTAGAGCCCTTTTTAAGCATCAGGAGGAGTCAGGTAAAAACTTTTTTTTCTCAGAATGGCAAAACCATTACTTTGCTGCAGTATCATATAATCAAACAGTTCGTGGTAACGACCTGTAAGTAAGGAGGGACGTGGCTCAATAGTAACCGAAACTCTATAAAACGGAATTTTGATACCAATAGATGCATCAAAAGAATCAAATTTTAATGCTGGTTTCAAATATATCCGTTTCATCAAGTTTAGTCTTACCCATCAAAAATTACGTGCCTGAGAAATGTGCCTGATTTTCGATAAAAGCGGGAAACATCCCCTAAAAGTTACAGAACCTTAATGAAAATCAAACCATCAGATTCAACGTATCAGAAAACCCTACTGTAGAGGTTTCAAGCTCCTATCTGCAAAAATGTGGAATTTTGTAATTTTTGCCAGAAGAAATATCACGGATACCTGTTTATTTGTTTTTTGTTTGTTTGTTTTTTGTTTTTTATTTCCCAAGGGTGATTGCATCGACCCAGTGGTCCTAGAATATTGTAGGAGGTTGCATCCGAACGGAAATTAAAAGTTCCAGTGCCCTTTTCAAGTGACCAAAACAAATGGAGGGCAACTATGCCCCCTCCCATGCTCATTTTTTTCCCAAAGTCACCTGATCAAAATTTTGAGACAGCCGTTTCGTTCTGCATGGTCGGAAATATTTTGTATATGTCTTTTAGGATGACTTAATCACCCATAGCCCCCGGGAGGAGGGCTGAAAGTTATGAGCTTTACCCAGTGTTTACATATAGTATTGGTTATTGGGAAGTATATAGACGTTTTCAGGAGGGGGGGGATTTTTTCTGGTATTGGGGGGTCGGGGGTTATGCTGGAGGATCTTTCCATGGAGAAAGTTTTCACTTGGGGAAGGGACATTGCTATGAAGGGGGTGCCGGATTTCCCAGCATTATTTAAAAACGATCAGAAATTAAATAAAAAAAAGTTTTTCAACTGAAAGTAAGGAGCAACATCAAAATTTAAAACGAACGAAAATTATTACTTATATGATTGGGTTTGCCCCCTAGTCAATATCTTCCTCTTTAAGCCAAAGATTTTTTTGTACTTTCATAAGAGCTATTTATTCTAATTAACGGCCTTTGTGATTAAGGTGTCATTTTTAAAGAATTGGAACAAAACTCGAACTTTAGCGCAAAGAGCGAGGCATTAACTAGGGGGCAATCCCCCTAATATACGTATTAAAAATATATGAATATAGAAGTTTGTTACGTAAGTTAATTCGTAAGTTACGTATATTAATTACTAATAAAAACAAAACTAACATGTTCGTAAATAAAATTTAACAACTTTCGAGAAAGCCATTTAACCAAATAAAAGTAAAATTATTATTCAATTTTTGTTCGTATTATTTACATACGGTGAGCAAAAATCAAAATCTCTCTTAATTAAAAAATGTTCATAAATCAAATAAGAAAAAACAAGTTTTTTTTTACTGAAAGTAAGGAACGACGTTAAAACATAAAACGAACAGAAACTATTCCATATATGAAAGGGGCTGTCCCGTCCTCAATGCCTCGCTCTTCACGCTAAAGTTTGACTTTGTCTCACAAATTTATTTTTTAAAACAATAAAAACTTTAGCGTAAAGAGCGAGGCGCTGAGGAGGGGACAGCAATTAAAAAAAAAAACTTGTTGTTTTACTTAATTTATTATGTAAAAAGGGTACTAGAACATCTTATTTTCGGTCAAAAGATTGTTTTCGGATATTCTATGATCAATGGCTAAATACAAAACCACAGGATAGAAATGAAACCCAAAAAAATGCAGATGGAAGTTTAAATCTATTGACTTAGGATTACTAGACTTTGCAATTTGACAATGAAAATTTTATTCATCTTCGAGGGTTCGCCTTCAATTGCAAGGGTACTCCCTCCTTTTTTTTCTCACATAATATTAATCATCTTCTGTAATAACTTGGGTACTAGTATGATGTAGCCCGGACCTAATATTCTTCATCTAAGTAGAACCTGTTGCTCTTACGCTCAATCCTAATGAAATACACTTAAGTCTGATAAAAATATAATACTCTAGAAATAAATTTCGGCTATATATTTGCACATTACGGGGTTGGGAGTAAAGTATAGCGGGTCGGCATGCCTAATGTGTTAGGTACAATTATTCTGCATATTAAACAGTAAGAATTTTTTTCTAATTTCATATATAATTATACAATAAGGTCATATAATTTCTAACTTCTCACTGACCAAATACTCCCTTCCTGTCTCCCTTCACATTCTTTGCAAATATGTGGCCCAAATTATATGTTTCCCATCTATTCTGTCACTTCTTTTTGTCTTGTCTCAGGCTAAGATGAAAGAAACTAACGAAAAAACCGGTTCTACAATGCGTCAATGGATGAAAAACTTGAGTGGTCGGCGCTATATCATACAAGTACCATAACTTGTAATAGGTCATATATCATAATCAGAATTCTTTAACTGATACAATCAGTCACAGTTAAGAGTACATTTCAGGTAAATGGTGCTCATTGTAACAAAATAAATAGGTAAAAATGAGAAAGAAAACACGGGACTACCCCTCATTAAATACTGACGTATAATGAAGGCACAAATGAATTTGAGAATCGTTTTGTACGTAAGGTAGGCAATTTCAGTATATCTTTGGTTTTTGTTCTTGTATCAAAACAAAATTCTTTCGTCATAAAAGGTGGTAATATGTTTCTATATTTATCATTGGAGAGAAGAAACTGGCCAAGTTTACAGATCAAACTAAAACAAAACCCGTGAAGCGACGGTAGTTGTCGGGCAGATAATCCCGATTCATAACATATACATGCATCTCACAGAATTACGTACTTTGACAGCTCTTTTCTTTATTGACTCAAGTTGTTCACTTAAGTAAACTGTGATATTGACTTGAGGGCTTCTTCATACAGAACCATAACAATATAAAATTTGTCTGATATGTGTAAGGTAAACCATTTTCAGTTTCGATGCTGAAAAACAAAATCGACACATTAAAACAAGGGGGCATATCCCACGATTTGCCCTTTAAAGATTGTCTCGATATGTGCATTAAACGAGCAGTCACTGCTAAACGCAATAGCAAGAATTAAAGGCCGAATATGCACAAGGGTATAGTAAAGGAGGCAGGGCTGTATCCAGGGGGGGGGGGGTACCCGGTTTGAAACCCCCCACGAAATATTTTTCTGACTCGTAAAAACGTAACAAAAACAGATATAAACAAATTTTGTATGCGTTTTTGAGGTCGTTTTGTGTAAACCTTCCCCTACGAAAATTTTTTTGGGTAAAACTCCCTCCGAAAAAAAATCCTGGGTACGGCCTTGAAAGGAGGCCGCACAAAATAATCCTACAGAGATTTAAAGCAGAGAATTTTGGTTTTTCTTTTATCGATTTGAAGACTGTAAATAGTGCATTCGTCATTAAAGCTACTAATCATTACACTTTTCAATCTTCTTCTTCTTCGTCTTGTTTTCTTCTTTGGCGAAGTGACTGGGAGTTTTCATTGACATATTTTGCGAGAATTTAAAAGTCGTCTACCTACTTGAATATCTCTTCAAACCCGAAAACGATGAAGTTTCTTAATGATAAAACAGCAACGATGCAAGTTTGGTGCTCTGAACGGCGCTACATGTAATACAATAGACACACCGGCATCACTTTTGATTACTATTTTAATTACTTGCTTCATAATTAAATACTGGAACGAGAGTATGCTTGTGTGCGCCCATAGTGCGCAAATTAGCTGCTGGTATCTTTGGCGCATGTCTTTTTTTTTATTAAACTTATTTTATTTAGAATTCAGTTTCTTTTGACAAAGTCTGTTCTTTACTTTCTGATAAAAAGTCTCCCATAACACTTATTACCGGTTTGTAATTTCAATTATAATAATTTCATTTATGCTGAACAGAGAAATTGTGTGGTGTAAAGGGAACTCACTTCAACCGACCTATTAAATAGTTTGTGGTAACGAACTCTAAGTAAGGAGCGACTCGGCTCAAGAGTAACTGACACTAAAAAAACAGAATTTTGATATCAATGAATATATAAAAGAAATCAAATTATAATTTTGATTCCAAATGAATAATATTCATTATGTTTAGTGTTACCCATCAAAGGCTATGAGCCTGAGGCAATTTGCCGGATTTTCGAAAAAGGGGAAAACACCCCTAAAAGTCAAAGAATCTGAATGAAAATCCCACAATTACATTTAACGTATCAGAGAACCTCACTTTGGAGGTTCGAAACTCCTAGCTGCAAAAATTTGGAATTTTATATTTTTTTTACTAGACGAAAAATCACGAACCAATGGTCCAAGTGATCGCATCGAACCAATGGTTCTAGAATTTAGGAAGAGAGCTCATTTTAATGGAAATAGAAAGCTCTAGTGCTCTTTTTAAGTGACCAAAAGGACAGGAGGCACCAAGCTCCCTTCACACGCCCCTTATCCCCCATATCCTCCAATCAAAGTTCTGAGATAGCCATTTTGTTTAGCATAGTTGGAAAATCCAATAGCTATGTCCTTGGAGATAACATGAACCCTCCCCCCCATCCCCTGAGGAAAGGTCTCTAAGTTATAAAAGTTTCCCATTAAACGTATAATTGTTGGGGAGCATGCCTAAATGTTTTTTTTATTTTCTGCTTAGGGGATTTTTAACAGGGGAGTCTTTTCCATGGGAAGGGGAGTTTCTTGGGGTTGAACTTCTTAGGTAAAATTTTGCGATGGTGGAATTTGCCAAAATTCCTTTACAAAATTCTTTTGTCTTCATTTCTTTTTGTCGATTCAATTTTACGCGTGGAGACGTTAAGGGTAATTTTCTGGGGTAAATTTTCACCGGAATTGAATTGCCTCGAGGATTTTTCCATGAGGGGGGGGGAGGAGATTTTTGCGAAGAGCCGGATTTCATGGCTTTATTTAAAAACGATCCGAAATTAAATTAAGAAAACAAATTTTTCAACTGAATGTAAGGAGCAATATTAAAACTTAAAGCGAACAGAAATTATTACGTATATGAACGGGTTCACCCCCTTACTAATGCCTTGCTCTTTGAGCTAAAGTTTGAACTTTGTCCCGACTCCTTAAGAACAACAACTGAAACAATTTATTAATTAACCTGATCGTTTAATTAGAACAGAAAGGAGCTTTCTTAAAAGTGCTAAAAAACTTTAGCGTGAACAGCGAGGCTTTGGGGAGGAGGCAGCCCGCTCTTATGTGTAATATTTTCTGTTCATTTTAGATTTCAATGTTGTTCTCTAATTTCAGTTGCAAAACTTGTTTCTAATTTTGATAGCAAGTACGATCCAATGTGATAAAAAGAAAAACTTAAGAACCGAGAAAATTAGGCTTTGGCAGTCACTCTCATATATACTGTCGTATCTGATCATTTTAAGTCTAACAGTCGGTTTTCTTTACTCTTATTAAAAAAATAAAAATAAAAATCGTTTAACCCAGGAAAAAAGATTCCTTTTTACAAGATTCGAAATACTCAAACATTTTCAATCATAAATTTCCCGTGAGAGTTTTCCTGAGATTATCTTCATTTTTAAGAAATTACACATCAGGAGAATTGAAAAATCCTATAGTACAAGAACCTAAAGTAGCTGGTGTTTCCAACACTAAACACCATCGCGAACATACAATGCCGAAATTAATTAACAGTTTCATTGCATATCTAATAAATGGTGACTCGCTTGCACATTGAACTATCGCACAAAGTAATTTATCTTTCCGTAAATCATTTCAAGTCATAAGGTTTGAGCCCTGAAATTTCACATGGCCTCATGTTGGATCTGTCAAATTGAAAATGAGGTATTAAAATAAATCAAAACTTTATTTACATACAAAAAATATCAACTAGTCTTTGAACAATAAACCTTAAAATTAAAATTGATTTTCGTAGTCATAATTAAAAAAATCGGCAAATAGTAGCGGGAAGGAAAATTAACGGTTTAAATAAATGTCACTTTTGTCACCTTAATTGTGTGGCAGATTTTGTAAACCGCAGTATTGTCGTCATTTCTCATTTCTAGCTAATTTTCTTGAGAGTATTTTCTGTCAACAAAAACCAATCTATTCACATATAAATTGTGATCTTTATTTATCCATAAAATTGACTAAGGACTCATTCGCCTAAACGCTCTTTACAGTTTCCCAACTTCTGGAGAGTCAAGCAAAAAATGCCCTTAGGGATTATTGCTATAAAAGAGGTAGATATAAAATACTAAAATGGTATCAATATGTTGTCAGCATCAGTTCTTGTATAAATATTATCAGTAATTTCTGTACCCAGACAATTAGCTGCTATCTATAGACTTTGAATAAAAAAAAAAAATCCAACTGAAAGTGGTAAGCAGCATTAAAACTCAAAACAAGTTCAGATTATCTTTATTTCGAAGGGGGTAGCCGCCACTCTTAACCTCAGCTTTTTCAAAGTTTAATTAGCACTTAAATAAAAATATTTTATGGTACAATAAATATAATCAGTTGATGACTTCTATTGTTTTTCTTACTGATTGCCTTTCAAAACACCTGAACTGCATTTTTTTTTAGTGAAAATGTGAAATGAAAGGCTTTCTATTTCAAGGCATGGTAAGTTTGAAGAAATATCTCTTTAAGGTTTAAGGAGGAAGTTCAACTCTAGCGCAAAAGTATGGAACCGAGGGTGCTGGAAGATCTCCTCATTTACATAATAAAAATATTCATTTTTATTTTAATGTCTATCTTTACTTTCATTTGAAAGCGGTTGTGTTTTTTTTATTTATTTATTTTAGTTTCTATCGTTTTATCGTTACGTTCAGTGTTATTTTAAATCTGTGAAGGGTGCCCCTCCCCCAAACCACCCACTCTTCCAACAAAAAATTCACTTTTATATAACAAACCTTACAGGATGGGACCTTATTAAATTTAAACTGAAAATAAAACAGAAATATGCCGATAAACCGAATAAAAGTAGGCAATTTTTCAATCAGACCAATGCTCTTTACGCTAGAGCTGTACTTGTTATTCCATCGTTTTGATATTGAAAAACTAACTCCACTTAAAAATTACCAGTTTCGCATAACCAAAAAGAGGCACCATTTCCTAGCATTCAGTCGCACCAGCAGAGAGAGGGGCAAGGTGGCATTTGACTGCCCCCTTTTTTGCCCCTTAGATTTTGGAAAAATATCTATTTGGGGGTGTTATCATTGAAAAATGCTCTTTTTAATATTTTCGTTGAGAAAATAAAAAGACACAATTACCCCCCGTATTACTCTGTATATAAGGGGACTGCCTTTTCGACACCTTGCTCATTAAAAAAAAAAGATTTTAGTGCTTTGAAATTTCTTTTTTTTTCCAGTTGCAAATTTTCTTAAAAAACTCGAAAAAAGCTAAACTTCACAGTAAAGAGTAAGGAACTAAGGAGGAGACAGCCCACTTTATACAAAGAATAATGTGTTGAAACAAGTTTCAAATCTGTTCCTTGCTTTCAGTTGAAAAGATCCTTTTTTTATTTAATTTCTGATTGTTTTTCAAACCACACCCAGGCCTAGCCAAGATACAGTTTGAGGTACCGGTCCCTTAAATCCCTGGTCGATTGCTTTTAAGATGTGTAAATTAATAATTGTACGTTGATTAGTACCGTTCTACGTATAAATTTGAAATTTCCATTTTGAATATACTTAAAAAATTGGAGACGAATAGCAATTTTGGTGAAAATCCCTTGTTAATATTACTACTAAAGAATTGTGGTTGGATGAAAAGGAGTATTATTGTTTGTGATATGGATGGAAATTCTGTGATATTTTTGATCTTCTACAGAACTGAAGCAATCACAGCCTCTACAATAGGATTTCCTTATCGATAAATACATTACATATATATATTTTTTTTAATATTGAAGTACTTCATACAAATGAAAAACAAAAATATTACAATTGAAAATTGCTGATAACTAAGTTCCTAGCAGTATTTGCCACCCCATAGAAATTTCATAGCGGGGCTGATGATGACCTGCCTTTCTTTTCACGCCTCTGTACTGGTAGATATGGGAATATAACACATTAGCTGTATAGAGAAATATTTTCATTAATTCCTACTCCCCCTTCCTCTCTCAACATTTATCTGAAGCCTCAAGGAGTAAGCAGTTTGTCCATTAAAATGCATTTTTGTAGGAATCTACCATACCCCCATCTAAAAAATAACTCACAACCCCGTCACAACCTATGTGGTGTGCGCGAGTAAATGAGACCTGATCACAGGAGTTATATGCAAATGCTAGGGAACAGTTGGGAAAAGAATTGTATTTTAAGGCGGGGCTTCAAAAGAGGCAGCTAAAGTTTATTATTTGTGTTAGGTCAGATGGTTCAACACTAGGTGAGAGAAGAAGGTGAGAAGGAAGTACTTCGAAAGGGTTAGGCAAGCTTCTGGTCCTTACTTCTGTCCCATGTGCGGGAACGAGGAAGATTTGGTTCATTTTGTGGGGAAGTGTAGTGAATTAATAGATTTAAGAAAAGAATTGTTTGAGGTTGTGGTTTGGGAGAGAGATGAGATAATAAATTTATTAGCAAGGAAAGATATAGAAGGCATAAAGAGACTTGGAAGGTTCCTGACGGTGGGTATAGATCATAGAGAAATGTTTCTTGAACATTAGGGAGGAAGGTGATAGCTGACTAGCCTAGATTATACTTTTGTGCCAGTTTAAGTTTGTATTTGTTTTTTTAAGTTTTCTTTATTTTTGTAACCATGACCCTTTGGGCTTTTGTCTCAATAGATTCTATTCTATTCTATAGCTTATACGCAATTACAAATCACCAAACATAGCATAAATTAATTACAAATAAAGCGAATCAACTTGGTTGAATCCAGTACTACCACCGTGTGGCATTACTTCTTTTGCAACTGGGAAGCCTAGTTATTGACACTTTTAAATCAATTAGCTTCTAAGGATTTTAAATTGATTGCTAATTCGTCCTTTGCGGGGTAATGTCGTAGTTTGGTGGCTTAAAACACCTAAAGTGTCACCCAACAACACTGCTGTTTGGGCGTCTGCCCCCTCCCCTGGAAAATTATCTGCCGGCGCCCTTGCTAGTTGCCTTCCAATATTTTTGTTCACTTAAAAAGGGCACTAAACTTTTAATTTTCGTTTGAAAAGTATTCTCTCCATATTCTCACACCACTATATCGATATGATAACTCCTGAAAAAAAAAAAAAAAAAAAAAAAAAAAAAAAAAAAAAAAAACTCGCATCTATGATCTTTCTTCTGACAAAAAAAAAATTCTTCATTTTGCAGATAGGAGCTTGAGATCTCCTCAGTAGGGTTCTCTGATACGCTGAATCTGATGATGTACATTCTATGACTTTTAAAGGGTGTTTCCTCCTTTTTACAAAAATCAGGAAAATTCTCATGCCTTTAGCCTTAGATGGGTAAAACTAAACTTAATGAATCTTATATATTTGAAATCACCATGACAAACCCAATTCCATTAATATACCTTATTGGTACCAGAATTCTGTATTTTAGAGTTTCTGCTACTGTTGAGCCGGATCGCTCCTTACTTAGAGTTCGTTACCACAAACTGTTTGATTCATTCCTGAAATTTTCAGCAATTTTGGATATATCAACATCATAAAAGCGTAAACGCTTCAAATATATTTTGTTTTTAGAAAAACCCAAGTATCATTGTGGTCTTTAGAAGGCTTAAGGAGCGTTAGCCCTACTCCTGTTTATGGTGATTTCTGTTTGTCTGAAGTTCAACTTGATCATTCTATGTAATTTCTTCTTGTTTTGGGTTTCATTTATTCATTAATGGTAATTTGTGTTTGATTTAAGGTCGAATTATTATTTGACTTATTTTTCACCTAAACATACATTGTTCAGACCTGGATTTAACGTAGCTCATTACTTTCTTTTGATAAAACATTAAGTGTGAAATTTTTTTTATTAAATTCATTTATCTTCATTCTTAATTGTCATGGTTTTTTTTTTATTGGCTAATACTTTTGGTTGGATAATTCTACAAATATCTTTTGTTTTTCTCCTTAAATACCATGACTTTAGCTTGCTTTTTGTATTTGGACAGAATTTCGAAACAGGTTTTGATAACGGTTGTATTATAGAACTTGGGATGAATGGATAGTGGAAATTTAATCCAAATAAATGGATTTGAAATCTGCATAATTTCTGTCCTTCTTTAGGGCTGGAACCCTTCTGACCTTCGACCTTCTGACCTTCTTTAGGGCTGGAACCCTTCTGAAACCCTTCGGGTTTCTTTATAAGAATCTTGTTGTGTTGTTATTAGTTTTAAGTGCTTGTTTGTTTAAATAAATGTATTTTGAGCTCATTTACTAAAAAGAAAAGACTATGATTAATTCTGTAAAAATAAAAACAGGACGTCCAGAATCAATACAATAAGGTTTTCTATCGAAGAGAATCTCGGACTAAAACTTTAACCTGATCAAAACTAAAAAGAAGAATATTTCGCACTATGAATCAATAAAAGCCCTTTTTCAAAAATTTTTTGTTCTCGAAAAGCTTTTTTTACTTCCCCAAAGTCAATGTTTGTATTCTACTTGATCTCTGTGTCTGTTATCCCTCAAATTTCAGCTGGGTTATTTAAGGTGGAAATTTAGACACCTAGCCGTACCAAAGATATTGCAGATACGCCCTTTTGGTAACCTGGATACCCACAGTGTCTTTTGATTTAGTTTAACAGCTCCTTCGACATTAATTGGAAGTTTCTGGAAGTTTCTTAGAAGTTATGAATACACCATTTTGACAACCTCGACGAACATAGTTTTTTTTGGATTTAGTTCAACGTAGTCCTAAACACTCTCTGAAAGTTGTAACTTGATAAACTTTGTCGTTCCGGTGTCATTTTAGATACGCCCTTTTGACACCTTTGATGTAAAGAGTGTCTTTTGATTTTGTTAAAAATCTTCCTCCACTTCCCGGAAATTTTTGACTTAGTAACCTTAGCTGTTGAAAGTTTTGACTAGTATCTTTGAAAATTTTTCAAAATTCTCTCAAAATTCCAAATTCTCTTAGCCACTTTCGAAATAGTGCAGATCCAATCTGGCAATCACTCTGCCGATACATCCTTTGATTGATAGATAGATAGATAGATATTTATTTGCAAAAAGACTATCACAAACTTTAGTGGGCCGAATTCGCATTTCTTAGTCAACAACATAAAAACAAAATAAAAAAATAATACAATAACAACATATAGTTACCTATGTAACGAAACACAACAGGTAACAGTCAGAAAATACAAAATGCAAAAGTCATAAATATAGGTCATAAAATATTTTATAGGTCATAATATAAAAATATAAAAAGAATAACAAATAATAAAACCAACTTTTCAAAAATTAAAAAATTAAGGGGAAGGCGTTCTAAGCTATGACCTAAAGGCATGTATGGTTCTTATGAAAGGGATGCTCGTATAAACTTCGTTGAGAGCTCATTTGATTGCAAATTGAAAGTTCTTGTTCAATGCTTAAGAGTCAAGAGATTTAAGAGCAACTAGCTCCCCCCCGTGCCCTTTTTTATAATAAAAACTCCGGTGTCAACACAACCCCTCAGGGCCAGGGGGTAGGCGTTGTAAGTGTTGTCCTGGGGGCGTATGTTGTTCTTATGATAGGGATGCTAGCATAAATATCAGAGAGGGTTCATTTGCAGGAAATTGAAAGTTCTAGTTCACTTTTTAAGAGTCAAAAGAGATCGCAGGGCAACTAGCCCCCCCCCCCCAATACCCATTTTTTCCTCAAGCCCATCCGATGACATTTTTAAAATAGCCATTTCATTAAAAATAGTTCCAAGGTCAGATTAGAAAAACTCCTGTGTCGACTCAACCCCAAAGGAAACGGAGGCGGGCGTTGTAAGTAATGCTCTGGGGGCATAGATAGTTCTTATGGAAGGGATTTTCATATAAACTTCGGAGAGGGCTCATTTGATTAGAAATCGGAAATTTTTGTTCACTTTTTAAGAGTCAAAAGAGATCGGAGGGCAACTAGCCCCCCCCCTCCACACCCTAAATGCATCAGATAAAAATTTTGAGATAGACATTTTGTTAAAAATAGTTCAAATTTCAGATAACAAAACTCCGGTGTCGACACAGACCCCCAGGGCCCGGGAGTAGGCGTTGTAAGTTACGCCCTGGGGGCATATATGGTTTTTATGGAAGGGATGCTCGTATAAAATTCAGCGACGGCTCATTTGATTGGAAATTGAAAGTTGTAATTGAATTTTTAAGAGTTGAAAGTGGTCGGAGGTCAACTAGCCTCCCCCTACACTCCATTAATTTTATTTTCAGAGGCACTTCATATAGAAGTGCTCGTCGTATAAACTTCAAAGGGGGATCATTCGATTGGAGATCGAGAGTTGTAGTGCCCTTTTTAAGAGTCAAAAGTGATCGGAGGGCAACTAGCCCCACCCCCCCAAGCCCTTTCCTCCAAAAACATTTGATAAAAAATTTAAGGTAGCCATTTTGTCAAAAATAGTTCAAAGATCATATAAAAAAACTCCTTTACGTATGGCCATTTCGTTAAAAATAGTTCAAAGGTCAGATAAGAAAAACTTTTGTGTCGACGAAACCCACCACGGCCTAGGGCAGTGCGTTGTTAGTATTGCTCTGGAGGCATATATGGTTCTTATGGAAGGTATGCTCGTATAAACTTCAAAGAGGGCTCCTTTTATTGGAAAGTGAAAGTTCTAGTTCACTTTTAAAGAGTCAAAAGATATCAGAGGACAAATAGCCCCCCTCCCTCCATGTCCTTTTTTCCTCAAACCCATCCAATAAGAACTTTGAGATAGCAATTTTTTTAATAATAGTTAAAAGATCATATTATGAAAACTCCGGGATCGACACAACCCCCCCCCCCAGGACCTGGAGGCAGGCGTTTTAAGTAATGCTCTTGGGGCATATATAGTTCATATGAAAGGGATGCTCGTATAAACTTCAGAGAGGGCTCTTATGATTGGAAATTGAAAGTTCTCGTTCATTTTTCGAGAGTCAAAAGAGATCGGAGGGCAACTAGCCTGCCCTCTAAACACCCTATTTTCTTCAATTCAACCCCAAATTCAAACCCATCCGATAAGTATTTTGAGCGAGCTATTTTTTCAAAATGGTTCAAAGATAATATAACGAAAACTCCGGGGTCGACACAATCCTTCAGGGCCCGGTGTAGGCGTTGTAAGTTGTGCCTGGGGGGTCTGTATAGAAGGTGTGGAAGAGATGCTCGTTGAAACGTCAGAGAGGGCTAATTTGATTGGAAATCGAAAGCTTTAGTTCAGTTTTTGAGAGTCAAAACAGATCAGAGGGCAAATATCCTCCCATGCCTCTTTTCCCCCAAATACATCCTATAAAAATTTTGAGAAAGCTATTTAGTTAAAAATAGTTCAAAGGTAAGATAAAAAAAACTCCGGTGTCGACACAGCTTCAGAGTGGGCTGATTTGAATGGAAATTGAAAGTTCTAGCTCAATTTTTAAGAGTCAAAAGAGTTCTATACCCCCAAGCCCTTTTTCCCCAAACCCATTCGATACAAGCGTTGAGACGGCCATTTTTTAAAACAGTTCAAAGGTCAGATAACAAAAACTCCTGTGTCAACCCAACCCCCCCGAGCCAGGGGGCAGGCAATATAAGCTATATCCTGGGGGGGGGGGTATATGGTTTTTATGAAAGGGATGCTTGTATAAACTTCAGAGAGAGCTCATTTGACTGGAAATTAAAAGTTTTAGTTCATTTTCTTGGAGTAAAAAAGATCAGAGGGCAAATAGCCCCTCCCGCCCTCCACGCCTTTGGGTTTATTGGATGGATAAATCCATCCGATAAAAATTTAAGGTAGCTATTTTGTTAAAAATAGTCCAAATATCAAATATTAAAACTCCGGGGTCGACACAGCCCCCCAGGGCCCAGAGACAGGCCTTTTAAGTTATACTGTGGGAGTATATATGGTTCTTATAGAAGG
Organism: Artemia sp. Qi Xiang Cuo; assembly: GCF_049724085.1. NCBI lineage: Eukaryota > Metazoa > Arthropoda > Branchiopoda > Anostraca > Artemiidae > Artemia > Artemia sp. Qi Xiang Cuo. The sequence continues at coordinate 62,369 of NW_028300455.1, read as the reverse complement.
AATGCTCGTATTAACTTCAGAGAGGGCTTATTTGATTGAAACTAGAAAGCTCTAGTTGCGGAGTTCTAGTTTTCAGTTTGAATTTTAACTGGTATTTGTATCTGCTGAGCTTAAGTTTAAAATGGCCATTACTTATTTTTGAAAAACTTCTTTTTCGGATTTTTTTTTTAATTAATTATATTAAAAGAACGGGGGGAGAACCTTTTGTCTTAAACTAAGCCAGGGGATTTCATCATACCCGGAGAGGTTAGTGGTGAGGTCTTACTACTTTCTGCAACACCCATACGGACTACTGCTTTCTTCCAATGGTTTAACGGTGCAAGTAGGAAATTTATCAGCGCATCCCTCTTTTGGCGACCAGGTGCCACAATTTTGTTAGTAGGTATGAGTCCTGGGTGTTTCAATATAATTAATTGGAATTTAGTCGGGATAATAAACAAGTTCAAATAATATGGAATTCTAAATGGAGTCCCTCGCACTTGTGCAGTGCAGTCAGCTGGGTGGATTCCGAAAACGTCCTGTTTCTAGGCAAAATTCCAAGATTTTTCCTCCCATACATGTCTAGACGGTTTTCCTGGAATCCAGGAGGTTTTTTTCCCACGATGTTTCTCTATTAAGAACTTTAGACGGCCATTTCGTAGGAAAATCTTGTGTAAACATGTTTCCAGGAGGTAAAAGCCTTGTTGTTTTTCCTATGTTGGAGTCTAGACGACTTTCCTGGAATCCAGGATTTGGAATCCAGTAGGAGTCTAGGCAGCTTTCCAGGAGTGCAGGTGTTCCCTTCGAGTATAGAAGGTCCCTGTGTGCTCTAGGAATTGTATAAATACTCAATGAAAGGACGTAACAGGATCAGTCTTATATAACCTATTAAAGACAAAACAACCATGTATAACAATAATCGATAATTCACCTTCATACCAAGAAGTACGTTTACTTTCTTTAGTATTTCCTATACCCCTCGCCCTTCCAAAACCCCTCCACAAACACACCACTTTGTTTATACTCAGTTTAAAACTTATAGTACCCTCCTTTTACTGTGTAAAAACCCAACCCTTCACCCCCCCCTATCTGATAACAATTAATCCTTTCAAAAAGAATTATTCCTTTACTAAAAAATAGTGCTTTTCTGCAATCTTCTATCCCTCATGCATTGAAACCAAGGAACCCAAAATCAAATGTGTCGCGACCCCTCTTGTCTAAAATTGGCAACTGTTGTGAATATACTCCATGTAAAAAGGGAAGCCATGTAAACAATTTATCTCGCGCTGAAGGGACTGCCTTGCTGTCAATTAATATACCTTACGGGGGATGATCGATTTTCAATCAACATAGTTATTATTTCTCGCTAATTCTACTGTTTCAGGTTTTCTTGAACAAAAATGTCCTACGAAGCTATTTTCTCGATTATTCTCTGCAAGATTGACACATAATAGATATTAAGGGAGCGAATCGTTTTTTATATGATTAGTTTTATTTTAGGGCTGGAAATGACGTGTAAGAAGAGGGCTCTAAAAGGAGCACGCGGCACATTATAAAAAAATGTATTCGTCTTTAACTTTAGTTTAGCTAGAGGCTCTATATGCTTGCACCTGAGAAGGTTTTTTGAGCTCGAGATTCTATCCCTAGACGAATAATGCTAGTTTTTTTAATACCTGTGTATAAAGCAGGCAATGCCGAACATGTTTATAGCTCGATTGCTATTGCCTAATATTTGGTAAGCTGAAGTACAGTCCCCTTAACTTTGATTTTATGTCATCAGTCCTGGGTTATGGGGAATCTATTCGGCACCTAGACGATACCTTAAGTGACTTTTATAGTAAAACTATTGCTTCCAATAAATAAAGTTTCTCGCAATCATATTTATCAAAAAAAATTCTAGTTTTGCTTTCCAGGAAACGGGGGACAGACTTATTTATTTGCTCTTTAAATGAATAATAGGCTTTTTTATAAGCTTAAAATATATAAAGTAAAGCAAGAGACGGGTGGTTTCTGACAATGATAAAGAAGGGGGAGGGTGTGTTTTAGACAAACTTGTATAAAACATTTATAACTATATTATAGTAAAAAGCGATCTATGATATTCACCACTCCAATTTGTTCTGTCTTACTATGTTTAAGAAATTTCCTCTTAGAGATAAAAAGTTGCGCATCAAATCTTGAGATCGTATGCATTTTTCCCATGCATGGGACACTCTATTAAGGTGGGCAGAGTTATTTCATGAGAAAATAAATTTTGTTTTCTTTTCTAGGAATTTTCAGCCCTCCTTCTTCACAACAAGAGGGCTAGGGACAATGATACTTCTCCCGTGCAGCGGTTGGAGATACCTGGACCATCCAGGTTCGCACCTTCTGCTGCTTTAAGCATTACTTGTCGTGTTAAGCCTGCCCAAGCTCCCAACCTTAGAGGTGCCACACTGCCTGCCCAAGCTCCCAGCCATCAAGCTGCCAGGCTGCCTGCCCAAGCTCCAAGCCCTCGAGCTGTCACGCTGTCTCTGGCTCTGGCTCGCCTGCACAAGCCCCGGATGTGCAAGATCCTAACTTCGCCAGTCATTATTCGCTGCCAGGTCCATCCAGGGCCTATGCCTCAGCGCCGGCAGAATTTGAAGATTTAAGCATTTTTTTTTTCACCCTATTAAAACCATCTTTTTGCTAATTTTTTAACTTAATAATGATGTTGTTTTTATTCTCTGCCTACTAAAGGAATTTTTTTCCTTATTTTTCTGAACTAATAACATTGTTTTTTCACTACTTTTTGCTTGTCGAAGACATTAAAAAGTTTTCCAGCCTTTTCAGTAATTTTTATTACTAATTTCTATTCACTAGAATATATAAAGGTGTAATTTATATGCCCCCTTCCCCTATAGTTTTAAAAGACTCAACCCCCTTGGAAATAACTACAATAAGCATGTTTTTTCAACTTGTCAAGCTCTGAAGGGAATTTTCAACCTAATAAAACCATCTTTTCGCTAATTTTTCAATTTATTAATGATGTCTTTCATATTCTCTGCCTACGAAAGATATTTTTTCCTTATTTTTCCAAAAGAATAATGTTATCTTTTCGCTAATTTCTGCTTTTCAAAGACATTAAAAAGTTTTCCAGGGCTTTCGATGATTTTTATCACTAATTTCAATTCATTAGAATATTAAATGTCCGAGCTGTATGCCTCCCTTCTTCTTAGTTCTAAAAGACTCAGTACCCTCAAAAATAACTACAATAAGGTTGTTTTTCTCACCATTTTTCAGAATTTGAATGGAAGTTTCAACCTAATAAAGCTTATTTTTTACCTGTCAGAGACATTAAAAAGTTTTCCTGTCTTTTCCCTTTTCTAGTCTACTTTCAGAGAGTCTTTTCGGGTCTTGAAGAACTTTTTAATCTCTAGTTGTGTCTTTTTAACTCCTTTAAGTACCTACTTTTGATTTTTCAGGTTCCAAGCACCCTTACCCCCTAGTTTTAAAAGACTCTACCCCTCAGAGATATCTAAATATAATGTCATTTTTCCATCTTTTATGTGCCTACTCGCTTGTTTTCGGAGGGAGTCATCTGTCTTCCCCCTCCGGCTAGCTCCATTGATTCCTAAAATTTATGTTTTTTTGTAGGCTGAGATCGAACGGCTCATGGCTCAATCCATTGGGGTTGGACCCGCACCCGCAAAGGCAGCCTCCCAGGAATTAATGGCCTTGGCCGATGTCTTTATTGCCAAATGGCCAGAGGAAAATCCCCCTCGGTAAGTTTTCCATTTATATTTTTTAAACGCATCCAAAGGGGCTTATCAGTAGTATGGGCAAAGAGGCTTAAAGTAACGAAGGTACCCCTTAATGCCAAATAATAAAATGATGCATTCCAATGAGTAGTATGGTATTTTTGATTTCGAGAGGTCATGATACCCTTCTATGTCTCATAATACAATGAAGTATTCTGGTGAGTAGTGTGGGTTCTATGAGTTCAAGGACTCATGGTACCCTTTCATAATACAATTATGCATTCCGGTGAGTATTATGACTTCTATACTCAATCCCTCTTTTTAATAGGGCAGTTTGTTCCTGTGAGCTAATATGCTCTTATTATTCTTCTAGGTTCAGACACCACCTATACCTGGCACTTAAAACCTCTAAGAGGATATAGAGTCACTTTTGAACATGCAGGAGGTCCTGGAGACTAGTGAACACCGGGAGCTGAGACCGGAGACTAGTGAACTCGAGGGGGTTTTAAGTGCGGAGGTTAATCCTGCTAGTAAGGCTCCCACCGAGTATAATTTAGTTCTCGGCCCTGATATAGACTATGAATGGGTCGAAGACTTGCCACCTAGCAAGGTCAAGACAGCGCCCGCTATTGAAAGTGATTTAGGGTAACAAAGTGGTGCTGGCTCCCCCCCTGTATTGCCTAACTTGTTTGTAGCTGATACCGCTTTGCGTAATATTCATATGTATAGGGCTGAGTTTTGGGGCCCGTTCAATTCCTTAGCAAGTGATAGTATCCATACAGATCTCATTGACGCAGCAAACTCTTATGTAAGCATGACTCGGGCACTTCTTTAAAACCATATGCGGGAGGCGAGTGAACGGGACATTATAAATGCATTCATCACGCTTAAAATCATTTTTTAAATGCAAGTTCAGGTGAGTTGCACTAGAATCACTAACAGACAAGAATGCAGACGCTTTCCCCAGACTTGCATAATCTTGAGGGTGTGTTTTTGGATAGGGTGGGTGAAATTTTTTATAGGATGGAGGGTTATAGTGAAAACGGGTTTGGGTTGGTAGATTTATTTAAAGAACAATTATAGGTTGATATTAATAAATTTAAAAGGGAATTTTTTTTCAGAGGTGGGGCGGGGGCGGGGGGTGCAACGTATAATGCAAATTTAAAGGGCACTAAGGTGTACAACACTTTCCTTTCGACACGGGCTTAGAGTGTTTCAAATATTCCATCCTTGTGGCGGAGCTTCAAACTCCCTTCAATGAAGCTAGTAAGACGCATTTGGATGTTTTGGCCGTTAATGGAGGTGGGGAGGAGGTTGAATTTCCTAAAGTAGATTTTAATTGTATTAAAGGGGCACTATCCTATTACACTCAAGGGGATTGACATTTTCGAAAAGGCAAATGAACATTTAAATATTGGGGTTACAGTTTTTACAATTTGACGAAGAATATGAAGAAGTGAAGCTTAGTGATAACAACGGGCTCGTAAGGGCACTGCCAATTGAATCAGTGAAACACTGGGTATGGCTTTTTTACACACCTTCCAATGATCCTGAGTCCATTGGATATTTTATTCCAATTCTGCGTATTAGCAGGGCTTTAAGTGGGGGTAAAAGGGGAAAAGGGACCTGCTATTACTGTCCAATATGTCCTTCTAGATTTCATAAGGAATTAAAATTAAAAAATCATTTGAAACACTGTAAGCGTCATGCGTACCAGTCCGTAGAAACGGTTTCAGAAATCAATGCCACCTTGCGGTTCAAAAGCTCTCAGAACACGCCGTTGCAGAGCAACAAGGTGTCACTAGACATTGAAGCTGCACTCACGGATGTGTACGATCCGTCAAATTCGAATCGTGTTAAAGAACATGAAGCCATTGCAATCTATTTTGCACATGCGCGAAGAGATTCAAGTAATACAATGCAATTGGTAGATTTTTTTGAGACTTTAGGTGAGGAGGATTGTGTTGTCACAGCTATTGTTGATCATATTAAAACAGCAAATAAGGAAAATTAATGGTTGCGCCATACACATTGTCCAATGAGTCTATTACCAGAAAATGAGATACCTTTAAAAAATCTAAACATTTGTCTGGTTTGTAAGAAAAAAAAATGAATGAGGCGGATGCAAAAGCCCGCGATCATGATCATTAATGGCAAGAAATTTCATAAAGGGGAAGTGACTTTTGAGGGGTTGCGCATAAGTCGTCTAATTTAAATGTCAGACAGCAATACTTTTTACCGGTTTACATGCACAATTCCAATTAAGATTTGAAATTCATATTACCAGCGTTGGCACAATTGCAGAAGGGTGAAATTGTAGATGGCGAATGGGTATATGGTTCTTTTTCCAATAATATAATACCGAAATCCTCTGAAAAGTTGCTGGTCTTTAAATGGCAAGCAATTGATAATGGTAAAGTGTACTTGAATAAAATCCGTTTCCTAGATTCTTATGGTTTCTTCCCCAAATTTCTAAGTCAATTGATTCAGGCACATAAAAGCGAATATTTTAATAGTGTCCCCTCCTCAAACAGCACTTTCCAGATGAGGAACTGTATGATTAATTAACGTGTAAGGGTATATATCCGTAAGAGTATAACAGTTCCGCATTGAAGCTCAGTGAGGAATAATTACCGCCCATCGCAGAGTTTTACGATTCACTTCGCGATCGTCAATACACCACTGCCGATTATGAATTTGCCAAGAGGTCTTGGGCAAAGGGAGAGCGTAGAAATGGGTGGGATTATTGTAAAATGTACCTTACAAGTGCTATTTTGACGTTGTTGGATATTGTCTGCAAAAACAAGGACAAAATTCACGAACAATTTGGGTTGGATTAAAGTTTCCACTCCTCACCTGGTGATGGATTTAATTCTTAAAATTAGTGAAGCGGAAATAGGTTTGACCGTCGATGTGGATCACCACCTGTTTGTAGAGATATCCATGAGGGGAGGGTATGTATTCCATGGGGATTGTATTCTTAAAACCGACCCGACTGGACAACGCACCGGTGAAACGTCGAACGCCATTTTCTCTGATATTGATTCCCTTTTCCCGTCGGCAGTGTCTCACTTTTACTTGCCCTGGTGGGAATTACCAATGGCTTGATGATTCATCTGCTCCAAATTTCCCCCACATTCACATTACTGAGGAGAATGGACCACAAGGAAGGTTCTTCGAAGTTGACCGTGAAATATCTCTGGAACCTTATGACTCGGCAAAGGACTTTGTTTTCCCTTGCATTAATAGACCAGTTCCTAGGGACTCTTTGAGTCCCTACAATTTATCTTTGATAGAAAATATGGGTATGCATTGGACACCTTCAAAAGAAAAGCTTATTGCCGACCTTGAGCCGAAACGGAATATTTTTGTACCCCATGGTCTTTTGCAGTGGATGCTGGCCGACGGTTTCAATGTCACAAAGATTCATATTGACCTCTAGTTCAACCAGATTCCTTGTATGAAGACGTTTGTTTACATCATTTGTCAACAAAGGCTCTAAAGCAAAAACAAAGGTCAAAAAAGAAATCTGTAAACTCATTTTAAATTCGGCTTTTGGTAAAACGTGTGAGAGTGTTCGCAAGAGGCACCGTTTAGACGTTGTAACCGACCCAAAAGAATGTGCTGTGCCATTTTAGAAGTTTCGAAAAAACTCATGTTGTCATTCTTTTACAAAGTGTATAAGCGCCAGTGGCCGGGGATGGGACAAGTTCAGGTGTATTATGGAGACACCGATTAACTCCTGTTGAAAGTTAGAACAGATAATTTGTTGCATGATTTGGAAAATGGAGAGTACATTAGCTCCCAGCTGGATTACACCAACTGGGATGAGGCCCTCTATCCTGAGCTGGGGTAATGACAGCCCCAAAATTAATTGTTTCAATTAAAATCCGAGACGGGGAGTGACATGGTATCCCATTATGTCTTTTTTGGTCCAAAGTTGTGGTTTGTGGAAACGCGCATTGAGACTACCGCAAAAGTCTGCAAGAGCGTGCCCTCATACTATGTAAAGTAAAATTTCACCATAAGTGTTTATAGGAACTGTATAGAAAATAATGTAATTCCAAAAGCGAGTGTCATGACCACTCGCTCTTTAAAGTTTAAAAACTATACAGATCAGTTTGAGAAAAATACCATGTTCATCATATGAGACAAAGTCTATGTACGCGCGGGTGGTGTGAAGGTACTACCACATGACCACAACATGACTTTAGATCGAGTTGAATGCGTAAATTATAGAAAGCACCTCGGTCTGGAAAAAGTCCCATCTGGAAAGAGTCTGTGGGGGGAATACGGCCGTTTTTTCCGTTGGCAGCTCAGCCCTGCCCTTTTTATCTAGTCATTTATATTTATGTATATTTATAATTATGTTTATTTTTTTTATAATTTTTTCTTCGTTGCTCAAAGTGGTAATTTTTATGTGTTTATTAAGAGTTTTTTATTGTTGTCGCGGGCACCTTCCGGCCGCCACAGTGTCTGCCGCGGCACCCTACGTTTGCTGGTCACCCCACCCGGCCGCAGCGTCTTCGAGAGGAGCGCCCGGCCCTTCGAGTGGCATGTTCAAATACCTCAAATGTTCAAGTGCAATTTTAAATATATTCAAGTGTTTATTTCTTTTATGTCTTTTTCGCACTGCCATTGTATATATTTATATTTTATTTGTTATCAAAAGAAACCTTGTATTCTATTTCCTTTGAGTATGTATTCAACAGATTGAGGTTAGGTTTGGTTAGCTGCATTTTGACATTGGAGGAGTATATATCAATTTAAAACGCCATTAAAATATTTTCTTTGAGGACCGTTTATGTCTGGCAAAACAACCCTATTAATGAAAATAATTCAACGCCCTGATAAACATTTTTAGAGAGCCCAAAAATTATCTATTATTGCTATAGTATATGGCAAGAATCTTATGACAAAATAAAAAAGATTGATCCAATCATAAAATTCATACAAGAACTTGACGTGTTTACTAGTATACGCCAAACTTGTGGTTGATTATTGACGAATTAGCTGAATCTATTGAAGAATGGTCCCAGGAAATGTCAGAATTATTCACGATCTAATCCCATCAGGAATAAATATCTGTAACTGCCGTGCTCCATAATTTTTTTCACTAGAGTAAATGTGTGAGAACACTTGCTTTGAATTGTACTTACTATATCTTCTATAGAGATGTTCGCGATTCAAGTTCTCTTACAACTCTAGAAAAACAAATCTACACTGGCGAACCCAAATTTTTACCTCCGGCGTACAGTCAAGTTATTAATAAACCTTATGGTTACATTCTATTGGATCTGAATCAAAACACACCCGAAGAGTTGCGTGCAGTCATTGATATTTTCGATAATTAAATTACTGTATATCTACCCGAAAATAGTAAAAAAGTTCATTAGTCACTATCATGACGTTGAAGAAGCTAAATGAACATCGACATTTTTTTCCGTGTTAGCCAATTCAAAACCGCAACTTAGGAAACCAATACTCAAAAATGGCGTTGACAAGGAATTTATCAATCTCTTGTCGGAACTCTGTATAAATTTAAAGGAAGGTAGGGTTCAACTGTCAGATGGTGTTAGACAAAAGACAAAGTAACATCGGTAACTTGTACGTGCTCTAGCATGCAAAAAGAAAGCAAATTGTAAAAGAAAAGTCTTGTTCAAGCACTTTGAAACACCGAAAAACGAAGATTTATTAACAACTGTTGAGAACTTTTTGCCTCAATCCTATCATAGGCAGAGCGATTGCGCTGCCTAAGTAAAGAACAATGACAGTAAAATGTATTATTTATTTTTTCTTCTCCATATCTGGGCACTTCGTATCAAAGGAGTTGTAGTAGAAACTTCAAAAAGGGCTCATTTGATTCAAAAATTGAGTGGCTAGTGCCCTTTTTAATAGTCAAAAGTGATTGGAGGGCAACTAGCCCCCCCCCACGCCCATCATTCCCCCAAACGCATCCAATCAAAATTTTGAGATAGTCATTTTGTTCAGCGTAGTTGATTTCCAGATAGAAAATATGTTTTTGAGGAGGATACTCCCCCACAACCCTCGGGGCAAGTATTTTAAGTTATGCCTGAGGGTATATATGAGGGTATTTTAAGTTATGCCTGAGGGTATATCATTTTTTTTTCCTTTACAGCAGGGCACTTCGTATCGAAAAAGTTGTCGTAGGAACTTCGAAAAGGGCTCATTCAATTGTAAATTGGAGTAACTTCTGCCCTTTTTAATAGTCGAAAGTTGTTGGAGGGCAACTAGCCCCCCCCCAAGCCCATCATTCCCCAAACACATCCAATTAAAATTTCGAGATAGTCATTTTGTTCAGCGTAGTTGATTTCCAGATAGAAAATATATTTTTGAGGAGGACACTCCCCCACAGCCCTCGGGGAAAGGGTTTTAAGTTATGCCCTGTGGACAAATAAGGTTTTTATAGAAGACGTTGTCGTAAAAACTTCAAAAAAGGCTCATTTGATTGGAAATTTAAAGGGCTAGTGCCCTTTTTAATAGTAGAAGTGACTGGAGGGCAACTATCCTCCCCCCCTACGCCCATCATTCCCCCAAACACATCCAATAAAAGGTTTGAGATAGCCATTTTGTTCAGCGGAGTGGATTTCCAGATAGAAAATATGTTTTTGAGGAGGACACTCCCCCGCAACCCTCGAGACAAGGGTTTTAAGTTATACCCTGGGGGTATATAAGAACGATGTTGGCACAATGTATCATTTTTTTTCCTTTAGACCAGGGCACTGCGTATCGAAGTAGTTGTCGTAAAAACTTCGAAGAGGGCTCATTCAATTGGAAATTGGAGTGGCTTGTGCCTTTTTTAATAGTAGAAAGTGATTGGAAGGCAACTTACACCCCTTCCACGACCACCATTTCCCGAAACACATCCAACCAAAATTTTGAGACAGCCATTTCATTAAGCGTAGTTGATTTCCAGATAGAAATTATGTTTTTGAGGAGGACACTCCCACACAGCATTCAGGGCAAGGGTTGTAAGTTATGCCCTGGGGTCATATAAGGTTTTTATAGAAGGCGTTGTCGTAGCAACTTCAAAAAAGGCTCATTCAATTGGAAATTCAAAGGACTAGTGCTCTTTTTAATAGTCGAAAGTGTACTTTATTGTATTATATATATTTTATTTTATATTTGTACTTTACTGAAAAATATTAATTTTTTTTTAACATAAAATCAAATGATATTAACATTTTGATTACTAAATATCAGTATATGTATATTAAACTGACAATGCACATTCATTTGTAATTTTTCAGTAAAGTGCAAATTTTGTTCTGGCCTTGGGAAGGCATAGGGGTTTGGCGCCCAACTTACGCTAATTTTTGCTCGTTTTGAGTTTGATTCGGTTATTTATTGTAATTTCTGTTCGTTTTGGGTTTCATTTATTTATCGATGCTGATTTATGGTAGTTTCACGTTTGGTAGATTATTTAATTTAATTTTTGCTAATTTTTTGTTTAATGGAGTTCTTTACTTTTCTTTGAAAAACTTATTTTGTGGAATAAGTTTTTTTAATTATGGGTAAGTAAAAGACTCTTCGCTGAAAATGAATGAATTGATAAGAAAAAGAATGAAGTTTTAATCCAGGTTAAGAGTTACAATTTAATTGAGTTGTTATCGGATCTGATAGCAAATCGTAAAAGAGTCGATTCTATTGATAGTCATCTACATAATTTTTAAGGTCCTCAAACTTTCCGAAAAGTCTTATTACCAATAAGCAAATTCTAAAGAAATTAAAAGAACATAGTCCATCAATATCACCACTAAAGGTAGAGGATGATGATTTTAAATCGTTCTTGGAAAATACTCGTACACCTAAAAGAAACATTGATTTGATGGCAACGCTTGTTGTAGCTATACAAAAGCGAAGATGTATTGACTCATCCGGTAGTACACAAAAGGGTAGTGGACGGTTGACACAACGTTTACGTTCAAAATGAATCAAGTTATTAAAGGTGTTTATAAAAATATTGGTGAACCACAAAGTTTAAGTTCTCCCACTACACTTTCACAGGTTACCAGAATTAAAAAGAAGATAGCAAAAGATAATTTAAAAAAGGAACGGAGTTATACTCTTCAACGAAATCATAGGACAAGAGGGCGTGACTATCGTAAAACTAAAGCTTTTTGCCCTCTAAATATATTACAAGCAGATCTTTTGATTCTTGACGCGATTCAAAGACGTCATTATAAAACCTACAAGTATATTTTATTTGCAGTAAGTGTTTTTATGCATTTGCTGTTCCATTGTTGTCAAAGAGACGCAATGAAGTTGCTAAGGCCCTTGAATCGGTCTAAGAACAATATTTATAGAGGAAATTAAGACAGACCGTGGAAGTGAATTTGTTAATCCACATGTAAAAAGGGTTTTATTGAAATTTAATACAATACTCTATCATGTTCAAGTCCTATAAAGGCAGCATTGGCTGATCGTTCTATACGATCTTTCCAATACGACTTTTAATTTCAAGGTATTATACATTGAGAAATACAGCTGCATTCATTCAAGACTTAGATAAAATCATGTTGTTTTATAATCAACGCCCTCATCGATCCTTGTCCAATGCTATATCTCTTGAAGTTCATCATAGTGGCAGAACATATTTTCTTAAACAATATTCTAATGAAAAGGCAGCGAAAAAAAAATTTAATGTTGGCGATACTGTTCGAATCAATCGTATAAGAAATATTTTTGAAAAGGGAAATTACTTGTGGAACGCTGAACTTTTTAAAGTGTCAAAAGTCTTGGACACAATACCTATAACATATTGAGTTCGTGTTAGGATAAATAAAGAGATTCTCAGTGGCTCTTATGACTACAAATTTCAAAAAGTAGGAGCTGGTGAAATCTATCAAATTGAAAAAGTATTAAAGACTCATACTCGCAAGGGTAAGCGGCAGTTGCTTGTTCGCTGGTTAGGATATAACACTGATTTTGATTTGTGGATACCCACTGAAAACGTTCATACGGTCTGAAGGTTTTTGTGTTACATTTGTGTCCAATGTTTCCAATCCTCTTTATGACGATTTGAATAAAACGAACGATTTTTGGACAAAACACTCCCCAGCCATTAAATTTGAGGGGAGGTGTGAAGTTGCTCTTGTAAATTGTATTCTTAAAAATACATATGATATCCTAAGAAAGGATCGTAAATATGATATAAAAATTAGACCAATTGATTGGGCAATCGTTAACGATGAACATATAATTGAAAAGATCAATTCATATGAATACCCCTTTGTCACATTATCATTTAAGGAGTTTGGGACTATGAACGAATTGTGTCGTGATATAAAAAAAAATTCATATCGTAAAAATGGTGCCTTTCAATTCAACTATTCAAAGGAATAGGGTACAATCTAAATTAGTCCACCTGTTGACAATGAAAAATTTATTCTCAGTCATAATATAAGTTATTTGCTTGGTTTTAAACCTAAAATAATCAAGGATAAAGGTATTAGAAGCGCTAGTGGAATGGCTTGCGTCATTTTCGCCAAATATCCAACCGCCTTCTCATTGGACAGTTGTATATTTCTTTACACATCCTTTGTCGAGAAATCAAGATTTTGTAATACCAATGTCCCCCTCCTACGCGTTCTTGAACAAAAAACCTCTAGTTACTACATTCATCACTACAATATAAAGCACCTTCAATACGCACTTGGGTAAAACACTTTGTACTTAGAGCTCTGTCAGTTAACTTTAAGAAGTGAATTGGATGATCCTCCAGCAATAATAAAAGGTTTGGCTTTAATTAAATGTCATTTTCATAGTTCAATAGAACTCAGTTTGTATGCCCTGATACTGATTGCTACGTTGCTACTCTTGTACCACGACAGTTGAGCCATGGAATGGATCATTACAGGGGTCGTTCGTCAATATTCGAGAACGATCGTGGCAATTGGTTTGCTAAGCTGTTTCGCTCTGCACTACCCTTGGCTAAAAATATATTGCACCGGTTGCAGCGGATTTTCCGTCCTCTACATTACGGCTCTGGGAAGGATATTCAAGAAAGTGTTTTGCAAAATCTCAGGTCAAGCATGCGATCCCTTTGTGAGCGATTGAAACACCGCAGAAAAGGTTTAAAAAGGCTGCGAAAGACCTCATCACTCATCAGTCTCAACTCAGCCCGGAAGCGTAAACCATCAAAGAAGAAGAAAATAAAAAGATCCAAAAAGGATTTCTTTTCCTAGAAATGACATATCGACCACATAAAGATTCTCACCCTACATTCACCTCATCTCTAGATTTTTTCAATGCAGAAAATGTAGATGACAGTGTAAAACATGGATATTATGAACAATTTTAGCCGCAACAACCACTGTATGAAAATGTCCATTTTCAAATCAATTCCAATGAAGACTACTTCATGGATTTAACTTCGACATTTGTAGATTTAAATCTCATTGTTAAAACTATAACAATGAAAAACCAATGATGCCAAGTAGTTATCCTACAAAAATTATGTACTACACAATTTGTTTAGACAAATAAGTGTCTACATAAATGGAACATTGGTGAGCACGAGCAATAATATTTCAAATTATGTGAGTTATATACAGTCCACGTTGACGACTCCAATGTCTTATAAGCTCTTGAGCGGAAAAGCATTTGATTATGACAGATATTGACGTCACTAATATTCTTAGAGATGTTACAACTAAAGATTTATATTTAGTTGAGAAACTAAATCATGAGATATTTAATATACCTCAATAGCTGCCTCCCAATGTAAAGATTGATATAACTACAACTTGCACCGTCCAATTATATTATGCAAAAAGTACTGGGTGCTGCATCCGATATAACAGTGTCTCTAACGTCGGCAATACTCCATGTACGAAAACAAAAAGTTATTAGTTCTGTTGCTTTGGCAATAGAAAAATTAAGAGCTGCTGGAAATAATATCAAATTGCTCGTGTCTCAGACAATCACTAATCAACGCCATATTGCTACTGGTAAGTGTAGTTATACCGGTTCATCATTTATCAATGGCGAAATTCCATCGAAATTGGCATTGGCTTTTGTAAGAAGTGCTATCGCTGTTGGGTCGTGGACAGATTCCCCGAATAAATTTTAACTGTTTGGGCTTTCATCGCTTGTTTGTAAAGTAAATAGAATTCCTCTCTACAGTTTATCCTTTGATAAATCCTATAGGAACCTATATGAATTGACAGTGCAATCCCTAGATCGAGATTCTCAATTATTCGAACATGGTATAAGTGAAGAAATATTTTCGAAAACTCACGGTAACATTGTATTTGATTTGTCCGGTACTCAAGATATGAGTGTTGTTCGAACGGGTAATATACGTTTAGAGTGTACTTTTTCCAAACTATTGGAGGAAAGCATTTCATTAATTTCACTAAATCAATCTGCAAACCTATTAGGGAATTACCCATGATGGTAGTGTTTTATTAGACAGTGTTTTATCAGGTTTTATTAGTGTTTTATTATGAACACGAATCAAATATTCAGTGTATTCAACGTAAAACCTACATGTCCAAATATAAATCCTATTGCATACCTTCAGATTTCCTGGAGCATATCCAACATGTTGACAATACCATTATTATTGTTAATAGCAGTCCATTAACAGTAAAAATGGGGCATTGGTTATGTATCTTTCAAACAAGAAGCAATATATAATTTTTTTGATCCGCTTGACCTACCGCATACATTCTACACACCTCAAATTACAAATTTTATTGAGCAGAGCGGAAAATTTATTAGGAAAAATAGGGAGCGGTTATAAGAACTATCAAAGAAAAGCTGTGGTTTTCATGCCCTATTATATTTTATTTTTCAAAATTGCGGGCATTGTTACATGGAATTCCTCAAGATTTATGGCGATAATCCTAGATTGAACGACTTTTTAGTTGAAAATACTCTTTTCTACCTCTAAAATATAGATTTCAGCGCCCTAAAATTTAAATGCTTTAAAAATGTATGTAAATTTGTTTATTAATGAAATTTGTATATATACAAAACACTGTGTCCCTTTAGATTTCTTCTTCTATGTATAGATAATCATCATTCCCTGCTAAATGGAAAATTGCCCGAGTTATCCCACAGTTAAAAAAGGTGATAAAACTAATGTTGATTATTACCGACCTGTTGCAATACTTTCTCCTTTGTCAAAGATTTTGGAAAAGTTATTTCACAAAAGAATCTTGTCTTATTTAGATAAAAAAATCTTTTAACCAAAAGACAGTTTGAGTTTAGACCAGGTCATTCTACTGAACAAGCAGTTGCATCCCTTTTGCTTAAAACTAATGATTCACTGAATAATGATAATTATGTATCATGCATTTTCTACGATATAAAAAAAGCATTTGATACTCTAAATCATTCCATTTTGTTTGAAAAACTGAATAACTCTGGAATTCGTGGAAAAGCATTGGATTTAATAAAGTCATATCTACGTAATTGCGGATTCCAAGTAGACCTACAAGGCCATCTGTCTCAGCCTAACTCCCTGGATCATATTGGAGTGCCCCAGGGGTCTATACTTGGACCGTTACTATTTTTGATATATATAAATGATCTCCCTAATTGTCTATCCTATAAAGATAGCCTAGCACTTATGTTTTCAGATCATACAGTTGGATCTAATGAAGCTAAAACCCCTTCATTATTGATCAAGAACATGGGGTCTGAAATGAATTTCAGTTATTCAGTGGTTTTCTTGTAATCATTTAGTTCTCAATTTTTCTAAGACAGAATTTATGGTTTTTGGGAGATCCAAGCAAGGAGTTGCTAAGGTTGGGATTGATGAGTTATTTGTTTCTGGGTTTAGATTAGACGGGTTAAGACATATAGATATTTGGGGATTATTCTTGATGAGTTTTTATTTTTCTGTAGTTATTCTGACCATCTCCATATAAAATTAGCCCAAAATTTAGGATGTTTACATCGATTAAAGTATGTTTTCCCTTTTTCAATTATTCAAATTCTTTATCATTCTTCAACAGAATCATACCTAAGATATTGTTACATTATTTACCTAAATACATTTCTTAATCATTTTAAACCCCTCCAAACATTTCATAATAAAGCCGCAAGAATCCTTGGTAATTTCTTTCATTGTCGTGCACGACTTCAAAATCTTTTTGAAACAAAAACTTTATTCTTATTTCTTCATATATTAGACCTAATCAACTTAGGGAATTGCAATTATCGCTCTGGCATTATGATATTAAGTCTCCGGCGAGTTATTTTTATAAATCACAAGTTCTTGTTACCCCTATTCGCTCACTCCCTTCTTCGTCGGCTCGTTTCGGAGCGTATAGAATCCTTTTGTTTAATTGTGAAAGAGATAAATTTGCAATAAGATACCAAATCCTTTCTATAGCAAATAGGCTAAAATTAAATAGTAAATTTAAGAATCTTAATAGCCGATCATTTTTAAAGACTAGATTAGTAGAATATATTATTAACCTTTGATGACGGGGTGATTCTTCTTGATAATTTGTTTCTTAGTATTATTTTTAGATTTTGCCGTGCTGGGGTAGCCTCCTTTGTCCTTCTCCTTCTATATGTTATGATGTTTTTTGGTTTATCTTCTTTATTTTTATTTTTGGTGTACTTGAACTCATTGTAATAATTGTTAGCCTTCCTTTCGAGCTTAGCTCCCTGTTGGCTTTATTTAATTATTTGTGTTGTCTATATTTGTATGAAATACAATTTATCTATCTATCATAAACGATAAGTAGAAGCAGCTTGTCAGGATTCAGCTTGTATGTCAAAAGGGCATCGATATGCCCTTTTGACAACCTGAATCCACATAGTTTGAAATGATTAGTTCAACATGCCCTGAAAGTTCCAACTTCATACCATAAGCCCTTTCAGATGTGTTGTAGATACACCCTGAAGAAAACTAGGCAGTCCTCGTTCAGGGGACTAAAGACATTCACGTCATCCCCGGATACATAGTTATTGAACGTTTAAAAAATTTTGAACAAAATTGCTACATCAAACTTGGATATCATCGAGATTTAAGGAGGAGGGAGCAGGCAGAAAAAATGGGACATGGTTATGGGGATAGCTACCCTCTAATCTCTTTTAAAACTTAAGAAAGGCACTGGAACTTGCAACTTTTAACTGAATTTTCCTCCTCTGAAGTTTCTACCACAATTTGTGTCATTCAAAGTGGTCAGGTGAAAAAAAAATACATTGAACCCGAATTCCTTATCATTTAGGCTGCACTATGGAGCTCTTTACGATTCCGGCTTTTGTGGCATCTAGCCTTGCATGTCTCTTAGATGCGGGTTCACTGTAAACCACTATTAGTTATAATTTATATTATATTAAATAATTTTTATTATGTTTGTGTATAATGTATTAATTTGCATCCTCCTAAGTTCCTGTTTAAAGAAGTATTATTTTTCCATTTATGTTTAGTTTCATTTGTCTCTTGAATAATTTGTATTGTACCTACATTATTAGTAATGAGAGGGGTGTCTCCGAAAGGTATTAAATGACTATTACTACTAACGAAACTCAGAGAAGAGAGAAAGTAACAAAATGAAAAATAAAATCAAAAAGGGTGAAAAAACGAGGATTTTGTCAGCCAGCGAACCATGAAGAAGACAAAATATAAGCAAATATTTCGACAAGGACCTCCGCCAAGTCGTCCTCAGTGCTAAACAAAAACAAAAAAGAGAAGAAAAAAAAAAAGAGTGTCTATTCTGTCTTTGTACAGGAAACTTCGAAAGGTTAGATTCTCGTTTTTTTTTTCTTCTCTTTTTTGTTTTTGTTTAGCACTGAGGACGACTTGGCGGAGGTCCTTGTCGAAATATTTGCTTATATTTTGTCTTCTTCATGGTTCGCTGGCTGACAAAATCCTCGTTTTTTCACCCTTTTTGATTTTATTTTTCATTTTGTTACTTTCTTTCTTCTCTGAGTTTCGTGAGTCATGTATAGCCAGTGTGGTCTAAGAATGTATATTACTACTAACTACTACTAACAACTCACCGCAGCACCATACCGCCTGAGGCAAACAAAGGCCAGGAACGCTACTCCTTCATTCTAATCTATTCAAAGTTTCCCTCTTTATACTCTCTTAGGAAGTTCCCATTTCCTTTAAATCTTTATTTATGACATCCTCCCACCCCAGACAAGGACTACCTGCTTTTCGTTTCGCCCTAAACAGTTGGCCGAAAAGGACAATCTTCGGAAATCTGTCATCCTTCGTCCGCAGGAAGCGCCCTAGCCATCTCAACCTTTCTTTCATTATAGCCCTAGAAAGCGGGATTGAACTACATTTTGCGTACAACCTACTATTTGAAATACGGTCAGTCAGCCGGTTACCCAAAACAATCGATAGGCAATTTCTCTGGAAAACATCTAGTAAATCTTCATCCACTTCTCGGAGCGCCCATTTTTCAGAGCCATATTTGGCCACTGTCATCACCGTACCTTCCAATAATCTAATCTTGGTTTGCAGACTTATCTTCAATTCTTCGAAACCTTTTTTTTTACTGTGAAAAAAACACACTAAGCCTTGACTATTCTATTTTTAACATCTTTACTGCTCCCACCGTCTTTACTAATAATACTACCAAGGTAAGTGAAACTGCTTACCTGATCAATCTGTTCGTTACCCAATGTCACCTTTTCATCTTCACTTTCTCCTAGCCTTAGTGACTTAGTCTTCTTAACATTAATTTTCAAACCTTTTCTAGCACCTTGAACTCGCAAAACCTCCAAAAGTTTATTCATTTTGCTCACACTTTCATCTAGGATGCTTACTTCGTCAGCATAATCTAAGTCCAGGAGACTTTTTCCTCCCCATTGAATTCTGTGGTCTCTCATTGCCTTTCCTGCGCTCCTTAAGACAAAGTCCACTAAAATAATCCATATAAATGGGGATGGAACACAACCGCGCTTAACTCCTGATTTAATACAGAACCAGCTGCTAACCTCATTTCCTACCTTGATTGACTGGGGCTTTGGAAAATAAGATGGCTCAGAGCTAAATCCAAAGAAACAAAATAAAACTAGTAGATTGTTGTCTTTTTTTTATGCCGTTCTTATGCTGTTGCAGAGATTTTTCAAGTTTTGATGGTATTCACTGATATAGTAATTACCCCAGTCACATGGTCTTTTGTATACCATTGAAAGTTTCAAGCTACTAATTACTCTCATTGAAAGATATTATTTAAGTATAAGACTTTGGTACCTACTAAGACGGAAGTAGATCTGGGCCCACTTCCACCCAAACAAACTTCAAAATTATTACAATTTTCCTAGTACTGTTTTTTGTTTGTAGAAAACTTTTCGGAGTTCGACATCAAAGTTTGTTATGAGAAACAAATTTGACTATTATTATTGAAATAGAATTAAAATCTTAATAAAAATTTCGAAAACTGATTATAAATAATTAGTTTTTAGAATACGATAAAGGCCCGCCACCAGGTTGGCGTTAAAACTTGAAAACAACAAATAAATCGACCTTGACATCATCCATTAGACTCGATCAATAATCCGTGAATAAATTATAGCCTGTCAGCGTTAGACTAAATTGTAGATGGCAGCACGCAGTGTATCCACGAGTACTAGGGTCATCCCTACTGTTAGCATTTCGCTAATGCTGAAAAGAAAGAAATTGACATTCAAACTCTAGAACATGTCATTTCTGACCCACTGGATTAATAAATGCATTTGGATATATTATAAAGGAGGTTTTACCTGCTCCAAATGCATATATTAATCCAGTGGGTCAGAAATGACATGTTCTAGAGTTTGAATGTCAATTTCTTTCTTTTCAGCATTAGTGAAATGCTAACAGTAGGGATGAGCCTAGTACTCGTGGATACACTGCGTGCTGCCATCTACAATTTAGTCTAACGCTGACAGGCTATAATTTATTCACAGATTATTGATCGAGTCTAATGGATGATGTCAAGGTCGATTTATTTGTTGTTTTCAAGTGTATTGTCTCCGGGGCGAAGTTTGCACATGCGCATTAACGGTGCAGAAAATGTATTGATCTATAACTCATGACGGGGCACCATATATGGGCATAGAGCTCCCTAGGGGAAATGGATTTCTGAGAAATGGACTGCGTAATCGAAGGGAAAATGGTTTTTTGAGAACTTGATTGTGTGATTAATTGGGTTGTGTAGTAATCTCATAACGAGAAACAAGATTATGTGTCTCATTCTAGGCCAATAAGAGGATTGGTTAAAAATTGGTGGCAGGCGACTACACGGAATAAAAGGACGGGCCTTTTTTTAGAGTTTCTATTAATCCATGAATTGAATTTAAAGGAGCTAGAGCAATTTGACTATACTCATTTGGATATATGTGTGCTGATGATGAGTGGAATGTTTACCGTATTAGAAGTTGATAGTGGAGTTGGTAGCAATAATACAAGAGCACCAAACATTGCGGTGGAAATCACGAGAGGATCGCGGCTTTGCCTGGAATGGGATGAAATATGTGCAAGATATGTGATATCCTTGAGCAAATTTAAAATGGAGGATCAATTATGTTTCACTGTAAAAGTTGATATAAGACATGTGAATAGACTTCAATTTGCTTTAAGTGCATTAGTGAAACATATCGAAGACAATAAACTGTATCACTAATTGTATATGCTTAGTATTATTGTTTTAATTATCCAATAAAATTGTCTCGAAATCGAAAATGTTCCCTTTCTTTTTGTCAGGTTAGAATGTTAGGCTAACGATTCATGGTCAGTCTAGAGTCAGCAGTCAGAGTGAAAGGATTGAAAAATGAATAAATTTGAGAAAGAGAGAATTAGATCGAATCTAGTGTTTATGGAAAAACAATTGATTTTGGATGACGATTTTCTCGAGTTATCTCTTCAATGCAGGATATTCTCTCGGGGAACACTTGACATTATAATGAAAACTGATTTTCCCCCATTGGACTATTGTGTGAAGCTTTGTCGATGTGACTCAAATGCTAAATTACTCAATTTATTGATATATTAATTGGAACAAAGCAGAATGATATCGTGGATACACTTTTGAAAACATTTCCAATGGATTCAATGTAGATGGCTCTCCCCCACCATTCGAAAGAGGTGACGTCACACAGCTACTCCTCCCCCATTCCTCCACCTTGAATTTATCCGTCGGCAGGAACGATCAGTTTCGTTTTAGCTGTGAGAGAGAGTTGACACTGGAAACCAAGAAAAAATGTTCTATACATGTCCATTATGCATGTACACTCTTGGCAGTTGGACTCAATGTGAGAATTGTACAATTATTGATGACTATAGGGAAAAGTGCAAATTATGTAATCCTTGTAAATTACAGAGAGGCTATGCAGTACAAATTAAAGGATGTAATTCATGTCTTGAAGAGATTTGTGACTCTCACCCTAGAGGACATTTGTGCTCCAAATGTCACTATGATAAATGTGATCAGTGGGAGAATACTTACCCCGCTAGGATTGGAAAGAACCCCAAACGTGATTTTAGTTTATTTCTACGAGATGGGTCTCGTCGTGGATTTAAATTATTCTGGGAGGAGGAGCCAGGTCTACGATTCAACTGTTGGGGTAACAAGACAATGTGGTATCTACGTCATCGTTGTGACGACACTGCCTATTATGACTATAAGCCAAGTAATTTTTATTTGGCAGTTACCGAATGTGATTCACCATTCGAAAACACTATGTGATATTGCTTCAAATGACAGATTGAAACTCGTGAATTTCATAATATGAATGTAAATAGTATCATTGACTACACATAATATGTAGTTATAATATAGTAGTTTATGGAAGCCACAGCTTTTAGTCGTCAGATCCTGCACTCTCCTCCGATTTTGAATAATAGTTTTCCTACTGCTCTCAATATAGTTCCTGATGTGGGGTGTGTAGAATGTATAGGGTAGACCAAGAGGATCAAAAATTCAATCGTCGTCTTCATTGTTTGAAAGATCCGAGGGCAGACGATATGAAAGATGAAAGACAATGGAAAGATCGATTTCAAAGAAAGTCCGAGGGCAGACAATAGGATTTGTACTGGGACATGTAGGGATCCATATTAAATACATTGATTATTTGACTGGTGTTCATGGTGCCAAGTCTAGTAGAACACTGCCTTCGGGAGTGATTTCCCAATAGGTTTCACATTGATTTAGTGAGATTAGTGCAATTCTCTCAGCCAATGGGTCGGCAAATGAACACTCTAAACGCACACTCCCCGTACGTACTTTTTGTCTTTGTTGGTTTGTGTATCTAAATTTCCTATCTTTCTCTGCTTGCTTGTCTGTTTCTATATATTTGCATGTCTGGGTTGGTGTTTTCAAGACAACTCCTTTGTCTTTTTTCTTTTGTATATATAAAGTGCCTGTCTTTCTCTTTTTGAATGTCTGTCTTGATTTGTGGTGTTTTCTGTTCTGGTTTTTTATATTACTTTTTTTTTTCGTCGGGTATTTGTGTTTCTACTGTGTCCGTCTATCTTTTCGTGCATGTCTTATTTACATTTACTACATGTCTTGGTTGTTTTTTGCAAATACAATGCTCTGTCCCTGTTGCTTTTTATATCTAAAGAGCCTGTCTTTCTCTCTTTGAATGTCTGATTATATTTGTTAGCATGTCTGGGTTTGTTTTTGCAAGTCCGATTATTTGTCTTTGTTGGTTTACACATATATTCTGTATGTCTTTCTCTGATCTCATATCTGATCCTATTTTTTTTCATGTCTGGTTTTGTGTTTGCAAGTCTTCTTCGAATTGTTCGAATCTCTGGGCTGGTGTATGAAAATCCAAGTGTTTTTATATGTTGGTTTATATATATAAAGTGCCTGTCTTTCTCTGTTTGCATGTCCGATTCTATTTGTTTGCATGTCTGGCTCGGTGTTTGCAACTCCAAGAATTTGTCTTTGTCGGTTTGTATATCTAAAGTGCCTGTCTTTTTCTGTTTGCATGTCTGATTCTATTTGTTTGCATGTCTGGGGTTGTTTTTACAAGTTAAAGTATTTTTCCTTGTTTGTTGGTGCATATAAATTGCATTTCTTTCTCTGTTTGCATATCCTATCCTATTTTAGTGAATGTCTGGGTTGGTGTTTGCTTGTAAAGGAGATCTCCGTGGCTTGTTCGTCTGTCATAATAGCATGACTGACTGTTTTTTCAGTAAAGTGTCGCTATTTGTGCAGTTCTGGTCCAGTTCTTAAAGGTACAACAATTCGTCTTTGTTGGTATGTATAACAAAAGTGTCCATCTTTCACTGTTTAAATTCTCTTACCTTTTCTTTGTCATGTGTGGGTTGAGGTCTACAAGTCCAACACTCTGTCGTAGCTTCGTTGTGAATCTAAAGTTTCTGTCTGTTTCTGTTTATATGTCCGGTTCTCTTTGTTTACATGTCTGAGATGGTGTTTGCAAGTCCAAGTATGTGTCTTTGTTGGTTTGTATATCTAAAGTGCCTATCTTTCTCTGTTTGCATGCCTGATGCTATTTGTTTGCATATCTGGGTTGGTGTTTGAAAGTCCAAGTACTTGTCGTTGTTGGTTTTTATATCTAAAGTGCCTGTTTTTCTCTGTTTTCATGTCTGATTATATTTATTTGCATGTCTGGGTTGGTGTTTGCAAGTCCAAGTATCTGTCGTTGTTGGTTTGTATATCTAAAGGGCCTGACTTTTTCTTTTTGTATATCTGATTCTATTTGTTTGCATGTTTGGGTTGGTGTTTGCAAGTCCAAGTATTTGTCTTTGTTGGTTTGTATATCTAAAGTACCTGTCTTTCTCTGTTTGCATGTCTGATTCTATTTGTTTGCATGTCTGGGCTAGTGTTTGCAAGTCCAAAAATTTTTCTTTGTTGGATTTTATTTCTAAATTGACTGTCTTTATTTGTTTGTGTGTGTGTTTCTATTTGTTTTAATGTCGGGGGTTGGTGTTTGAAAGTCCAAATATTTGTCTTTGTTGGTTTGTATATCTAAAGTGCCTGTCTTTCTCTGTTTGAATGTCTGATTCAATTTGTTTGCATGTCTGGGTTGGTGTTTGCAAGTACAAGTATTTTCCTTTGTTGGTTTGTATATCTAAAGTGCCTTTATTTCTCTGTTTGAATGTCTTATTCTATTTTGTTTGCATGTCTGGGTTGGTGTTTGCAAGTCCAAGCATTTATCTTTGTTGGTTTTTATATCTAAGTCTGTCTTTGTTGGTTTGTATATCTACAGTGTCTGTCTTTCTCTGTTTATGCGTCTGATTCTATTTGTTTGCATGTCAGGGTTGGTGTTTGCAAGTCCAAGTATTTGTCTTTGTTGGTTTGTATATCTAAAGTGCCTGTCTTTTTCTGTTTACATGGCTGATTCTATTTGTTTGCATGTCTGGGTTGGTTTTTGCAAGTCCAAGTATTTGTCTTTGTTAGTTTGTATATCTAAAGTGACTGTCTTTCTCTGTTTGCATGTCTGATTCTATTTGTTAACATGTCTGGGTTGGTGTTTGCAAGTCCAAGTATCTGTCTTTGTTGGTTTGTATATCTAAAGTGCCTGTCTTTCTCTGTTTGTATGTCTGATTCTATTTGTTTGCATGTCTGGGTTGATGTTTGCACGTCCAAGAATTTGTCTTTGTCGGTTTGTATATCTAAAGTGCCTGTCTTTCTCTGTTTGCATGTCTGATTCTATTTGTTTGCATGTCTGGGTTAGTATTTGCACGTCCAAGTATCTGTCTTTGTTGGTTTTTGTATATCAAGTGCATTTCTTTCTCTTTTTGCATATCTGATTCTAAACGTTTGTATGTCTGGGTTGATGTTTTCAAGTCCAAGTGTAAGTTGTTGCTGGTTTGTGTATCTAAAGTGCTTGTCTTTCTCTGTTTGCATGTCTAAGTCTATTTTTTTACATGTCTGGGTTGGTGTTTACAAGTCCAAGTATTTGCCTTTGTTGGATTGTATATCTAAAGTGCCTGTCTTTCTCTGTTTACATGTCTGATTCTATTTGTTCGCATGTCTCGGTTGGTGTTTGCAACTCCAAGTATTTGTCTTTGTTGGTTTGTATATCTAAAGTGCCTATCTTTCTCTGTTTGCATGTCTGATTCTACTTTTTTGCATGTCTGGGTTGGTGTTTGCATCGCCAAGTAGTTTTCTTTGTTGCTTCCTATATCGATAGTGCCTGTATGTCTCTGTTTGCGTGTCTAAGTCTATTTTTTTGAATGTCTGTATTGGTGATTACCAGTCCAATCATTTGTCTTTGTTGTATTGTATATCTAAAGTACCTGTTTTTCTCTGCTTTCATGTCTGATTCATTTTGTGTGCATGTCAGGGTTGATTTTATCAAGTCCAATTTTTTCTCGCTGTATGAGCTCATACTAACAGTGCTTTTGTGTCTTTTCTTACATGTCTCATTCTATGTTTCTAAACTTCTGAATGAGTGTTTGCAAGTCAAAGTCTTTGTCTGATTTTTATTGTATGTATAACATACCTATATTTTCATGTTCGCATGTCTGATTCTATTTGTTTGCATGTCTGGGTTGGTGTTTGCAAGTCCAAGAATTAGTCTTTGTTTCTTTGTATATCGAAAGTGGCGGTCTTTTTTTGTTTGCATGTCAGATTCTATTTGTTTGCATCTCTGGGTTTATGTTTACAATTTAAAGTCTTTATCCTTGTTGGTTATTATATATAAAGTGCATGTCTTTCTCTGTTACCATGTCTGATTCTTTTTATTTGCATGTCTCGGTTGGTGTTTTCAAGTCCAAGTATTTGTCTTTGTTGGTTTGTATATCTAAAGTGCATGTTTTTCTCTGTTTGCATGTCTGATTCTATTTGTTTGCGTGTCTTGGCTGGTGTTTGCAAATCCAAGTATTTGTCTTTGTTGGTTTGCATATCTAAAGTGCCTATCTTTCTCTGTTTGCATGTCTGATTCTATTTGTTTGCATGCCTGGGTTGGAGTTTTGAAAGTCCAAGTATTTTTCTTTTTTGGTTTGTATATCTAAAGTGCCTGTCTTTCTCTGTTTGCATGTCTGATTCTATTTCTTTGCATGTCAGGGTTGGTGTTTGCAAGTCCAAGTATTTGTCTTTGTTGCTTTGTATATCTAAAGTGCCTATCTTTCTCTGTTTGCAGGTCTGATTCTATTTGTTTGCATGTCCGGGTTGGTGTTTGCAAGTCCAAGTATTTGTAGTTGTTGGTTTGTATATCTAAAGTGCCTGTCTTTCTCTGTTTACATATCTGATTCGATTTGTTTGCATGTCTAGGTTGGTGTTTGCAAGTCCAAGTATCTGTCTTTGTTGGTTTGTATATCTAAAGTGACTGTCTTTCTCTGTTTGCATGTCTGATTCTATTTGTTTGCATGTCTGGGTTGGTTTTTACAAGTCCAAATATTTGTCTTTGGTGGTTTGTATATCTAAAGGGCCTGTCTTTCTCTGTTTGCATGTCTGATTCTATTTGTTTGCATGTCTGTGTTATTGTTTGCAAGTCCAAGTATGTGTGTTTTCTGGTTTGTATATCTAAAGTAACCATCTCTCTCTGTTTACATGTCTAATTCCATTTGTTTGTATGTTTGTGTTAGTGTTTTCAAGTCCAAGAATTTTTCTTTGTTGGTTTGTATATCTAAAGTGACTGTCTTTCTTTGTTTGTGTGTCTGATTCTATTTGTTTGCATGTCGGGGGTTGGTGTTTGCAAGTCCAAGTATTTGTCTTTGTTGGTTTGTATATCTAAAATGCCTGTCTTTATCTGTTTGCATGTCTGATTCTATTTGGTTTACATGTCTGGGTTGGTGTTTGCAAGTCCAAGTTGGTTGTTGGTTTGTATATCTAAGTCTGTGTTTGTTGGTTTGTATATCTACAGTGACTGTCTTTGTCTGTTTGTTTGTCTGATTCTATTTGTTTGCATGTCTGGGTTGGTGCTTGCAAGTCCAATTATCTTTCGTTGTGTGTTTGTATATCTAAAGTACCTGCTTTTCTCTGTTTGCATGTCTGATTCTATTTGTTTTTATTTATGGGTTGGGGTTTTAAATTAAAATTATATTTCGTTGTTTGTTTGTATTTATAAAGTGATTATCTTTCTCTGTTTGTGTGTCTGATTCTATTTTTTTGCATGCCTGAGTTGGTGTTTGCAAGTCCAAGTATTTGTCTTTGTTGGTTTGTATATCTAAAGTGCCTTTCTTTCTCTGTTTGCATGTCTGATTCTATTTGTTTGCATGTCTGGGTTGATATTTGCAAGTCCAAGAATTTGTCTCTGTCGGTTTGTATACCTAAAGTGCCTGTCTTTCCCTATTTGCATGTCTAATTCTATTTGTCTAAGTCTGTTTGCATGTCTAATTTTATTTGTTTGCGTTTCTGGGTTGGTGTATGCAAGTCCTATCATCTTTCTCTGTTGGTGTGTCTATAACAAGTGCCTGTCTTTCTCTGTTTTCACGTCCGATTCTATGTGTTTGATTTTATGTGTTGATTTTTGCAAGTCCAAGAATCTGTCTTTGTTGGTTTGTATATCTAAAGTGCCTTTCTTTCTCTGTTTGAATGTCTGATTCTAATTGTTTGCATGTCTGGGTTGGTGTTTGAAAGTCCAAGTATTTGTCTTTGTTGGTTTGTATATCTAAAGTGCCTGTCTTTCTCTGTTTGAATGTCTGAGTCTATTTGTTTACATGTTTGGGTTGGTGTTTACAAGTCCAAGTATTTGTCTTTGTTGTTCTGTATATCTAAAGTGCCAGTCTTTCTCTGTTTTCATGTCTGATTCTATTTGTTGGCATGTCTGGGCTGGTGTTTGCAAGTCCAAGTATTTTTCTTTGTTGCTTTGTTTATCTAAAGTGCCTGTCTTTCTCTGTTTGCATGTTTGATTCTACTTGTTTGCATGTCTGGGTTGGTGTTTCCAATTCCAAGTATCTGCCTCTGTTGGTTCGTATATTTCAAGTGCCTATCTATCTTGGTTTGCATGTTTGATTCTATTTTTTTGCATGTCTTGTCCGGTGTTTGCATGGCGAAGGAGTTAACGTTTTTTGCTGTCTAAATTTAAAGTACCCGACTTTCTCTGTATGAATATCGAATTCAAATTTTTTACATATCTGTATTGTCTATTACCAATCCAATAATTTGTCTTTGTTCGATTTTATATCTAAAGTACTTTTCCCTCTCTGCATACATTTATGATTCTGTTTTTTTGTATGTCTGGGTTGGTGTTTGCAAGTCCAAGTATTTGTCTTTGCTGGTTTGTATATCTAAAGTGCCTGTCTTTCTCTGTTTACATGTCTGATTCTATTTGCTTGCATGTCTGGGTTGGTGTTTGCAAGTCCAAGTATTTGTCGATGTTGGTTTATATATCTAAAGGGCCTGTCTTTCTCTGTTTGCATGTCTGATTCTATTTGTTTGCATGTCTGGGTTGGTGTTTGCAAGTCCAAGTATTTGTCTTTGTTGGTTTGTATATCTAAAGTGCCTGTCTTTCTCTGTTTGCATGTCTGATTCTATTTGTTTGCATTATAGATTAAGTTAGGTTAGATTTGGTTAGGTTAAGTTAGGTTAGGTTAGCCTACCTGCAAACATGCAAACAGAGAAAGACAGGCACTTTAGATATACAAACCAACAAAGACAAATACTTGTACTTGCAAACACCAACCAAGACATGCAAACAAATAGAATCAGACATGTAAACAGAGATAGACAGTTATTTTATATATACAAACCAACAAAGACAAATACTTGATCTTGTAAACACCAACCCATACATTAAAACATATATAGTCAGACATTAAAACAAAGAAAGACGGGCCCTTTAGATATAAAAACCAAAAAAGACAGATACTTTGACTTTCAAACACCAACCCTGACATGCCAACAAAAAGAATGATACAGGCAAACAGAAAAAGAAATGCCCTTTTGATATAAAAACCAAAAACGACAAATATTTTGACTTGCAAACACAAGCCCAGACATTCAAACAAATAAAATCAGACATGCAAACAGAGAAAGACAGGCACTTTAGATATACAAACCAACAAAGACAAATACTTGGACTTGCAAACACCAACCCAGACATGTAAACAAATAGAATCAGACATGAAAACAGACAAAGACAGGCACTTTATATATAAAAACCAACAAAGACAAATATTTGGACTTGCAAACACCAACCCGGACATGCAGACAAATAGAATCATACATGCAAACAGAGAAAGATATTAACTTTAGATATACAAACCAACAAAGACAGATACTTGGACTTGCAAACACCAACCCAAACATGCAAACAAATAGAATCAGACATGAAAACAGAGAAAGATAGGCAATTTAGATATAAAAACCAACATAGAAAAATACTTGGACTTGCAAACACCAACCCAGACATGCAAACAAATAGAATCAGACATGCAAACATAGAAAGAAAGGCACTTTAGATATACAAACCAACAAAGACAAATACTTAGAATTGTAAACAAAAACCCATACATGTAAACAAATAGAATCAGACATGCCAACAGACAAAGAAAAGTACTTTAGATATACAAACCAACAAAGCCAAATACTTGGACTTGAAAACACCTGCCCAGACATGCAAAGAAATAGAATCAGACAAGCAAACAGAGAAAGACAGGCACTTTAGATATACAAACCGACAAAGACAAATTCTTGGACTTGCAAACATCAAACCAGACATGCAAACAAATAGAATCAGACATTCAAACAGAGAAAGAAAGACACTTAAGATATTCAAACCAACAAAGACACATACTTGGACTTCCAAACACCAACCCAGACATGCAAAAAAATAGAATCAGACACAGAAACAGAGAACGACAGGCACTTTAGATATACAAACCAACAAAGACAAATACTTGGACTTGCAAACACCAACCCAGACATGCAAACGAATAGAATCAGACATACAAACAGAGAAAGATATGCACTTTAGATATACAAACCAACAAAGACAAATACTTGTACTTGCAAACACAAGCCCATACATGAAAACAAACAGAATCAGACATGAAAACAGAGAAAGACAGGCACTTTAGATATACAAACCAGCATAGACAAATACTTGGACTTGCAAACACCAACTCAGACATGCAAACAAATAGAATCAGACATGCAAACAGAAAAAGACAGGCCCTTTAGATATACAAACCAGCAAAGACAAATACTTGGACTTGTAAACAACAAACCAAGACAAGTAAATAAATAGACTTAGAAATGCAAACAGAGAAAGACAGGCACTTTAGATATATAAACCAAAAAAGACAAATACTTGGACTTGCAAACACCAACCCAGACATACAAACAAATAGAATCAGACATGTAAACAGAAAAAGACAGGCACTTTAGATATACAAACCAACAAAGACAAATACTTGGACTGGTAATCACCAATCCAGATATTCAAACAAATAGAATCAGACATGGAAACAGATAAAGAGAGGCAGTTTAGATATAGAAACAAAAAAAGTTAACTACTTGGACTTGCAAAACACCAGCCCAGACATGCAATCAAATAGAATCAAACATGCAGACAAAGAAAGACAGGCACTTTAGATATACAAACTGACAAAGACAAATTCTTGGACTTGCAAACAACAGCCCAGACATGAAAAAAAATCGACTCAGACATGCAAACAAAGAAAAACAGGTGGTTTAGATATACAAAGCAAGAAAGAGAGATACTTGAACTTGCAAAGACCATCCCAGACATACAAAAAAATAGAATCATACATGCAAATAGCGAAAGACAGTCACTGTAGTTATAAGAAAAAACGAATAAAGGTAGTTTGAATAGAAGAAATCGGCTCGGTCATACAATGAAAAAGCAAAAGGACTAGAAAAATAGAAAGACTGTTTCTATCGACATACAAATCAAACCCGAACGAAAATTGGATTTGCAAACACCAGACTAGGCACCCAAACAATTTAAATCAGAATAACAAACATAGAAAGATAGTTACATCCGATCTATAATCCAACAGCGAGAAAGAATTGGACTTGCAAATTCCAACCCCGACATGCAAACAAATAGAATCAGACACACAAACAGAGAATGACAGTCACTGTTGATATACAAACCCAAAAAGACATACTTAGATTTACAAGCCAACAAAGACACATGGTTGGACTTGCAAAAACCAGCACCGACATGCAAACAAATATAAACACACATGCAAAAAGAGTAATACAGGCACTTGAGATATACAAACCAACAAAGAAAAATACTTGGACTTGCAAAACATAAACCCAGACATGCAAATTAATTGAGTCACACATGCAAACAGAGAAAGAAAGGTACTTTAAATATAGAAACCAACAAAGACAATTGCCTGAACTTGCAAACACCAACCCAGACATGCAAACAAATAGAATCAGACATGCAAACAGAGAAAGACAGGCCCTTTAGATATACAAACCAAAAACGAAAAATACTTGGACTTGCTAACACCAACCCGGACATACGAACAGATAGAAACGGACATGCAAACAGAGATAGATAGTCACTTTAGATATACAAACCAACAAAGACATATACTTGGACTTGCAAACATCAACCCTAGCATATAAACAAAACGAACAAGAAGTGAAATTTTAGACAGATATGAACCTTATAGATACACACCTAACACTACGAATACCTGGTCATTCTAAAATTTAAACTGGCATGCCCTCATTAAGAATAGGAACTGCCCATTGGGACCAACGTGTACTGTAGATGTAAAACACGAAAAAAACAAGTGCCTGTACATGCAAACACACATATAGACGAGCACTCACATAGACAAAGACAATCAAAAAGAAATAGACATTCCCTATAGTTATAAAAAGAAACTAATAAAAATTATATGAATTTCAAAAACCTGCACAGATCTGCAAAAAAATAGAATCAGACATGCGAACAGATACATTAAGGAAATTTCGACATACAAAATAACAAAGACAAATACTTGGACTTGCAAAACACCAACCCAGACATTAAAAAAAATATAATAAGACATGCAAACAGATAACTACATTAACTTCTTACATACATACACAAAAAGGAAATCTCTTGAACAAGCAAACTCCAACTCAAAACTTTAATCATATATAAAAATACAAATACACACCGATTGGTGTTCACTTTAGATGTCAACTATAACAAAGTAAGATTAAAGCATTACTACAATCAAACCCAGACATGAAAACAAAAAGAATCAGACATGCAAACAGAAAAAGACAGGCACTTTACATATACAAACCAACATACACAAATTCTTTGAGTTTCAAACAAGATCCCAGACATGCAAACAAATATAATCACACATGCAAACAGAGACAGACAGCCACTGTAGATATAAAAAACAACAAAGAAAAATACTTGGACTTGCAAACACCAACCAAGACTTGCAAACAAATAGAATCAGACACGCAAACAGAGAAAGACAGGCACTTTAGATATACAAACAAACAAAGTCAGATAGTTGGACTTGCAAACATAAACCCTGACTTGTAAACAAATAGAATCAGACTTGCAAACAGAGAAAGAAAGTCACTTTAGATTTACCCACCATCAAAAACAAATACTTGGACTTGCAAACACCGCCCCAGACATGCAAACAAATAGATTCAGACTTGAAAACATAGAAAGACATGCACTTTAGATATTCAAACCAACAAAGACAAATACTTGGACTTCCAAACACCAAGCCAGAAATGCAAACAAATAGAATCAGACATGCAAACAAAGAAAGAAAGTCAATTTAGATATAAAAACCAACAAATACACATAGCTTGACTTGCAAAAACCAACCCATACATGACAACAAATAGAACCAGAAAATCAAACAGAGAAGGGCAGGAATTTTATATATAAAAATCAACAATCAAAAATACTTTGACTTACAAACACCAATCAAGAC
This sequence comes from Artemia sp. Qi Xiang Cuo, assembly GCF_049724085.1. Lineage (NCBI taxonomy): Eukaryota > Metazoa > Arthropoda > Branchiopoda > Anostraca > Artemiidae > Artemia > Artemia sp. Qi Xiang Cuo. The sequence goes on along the minus strand of NW_028300455.1, from coordinate 28,880 downwards.
ATGAAAACAAATAGAATCAGACATGCAAACAGTGAAAGACAGGCACTTTAGATATACAAACCAACAAAGACAAATACTTGGACTCGTAAACACCAACCCAGACATGTAAACAAATAGAATCAGACATGTAAACAGAGAAAGACAGGCACTTTAGATATACAAACCAACAAAGACAAATACTTGGACTTGCAAACACCAACCCAGATATGCAAAAAAATAAAATCGGTACCACACCAACGAAAAGACAGTCTCCTGATAGATTCAAACTGACCAAGTAAATTTCGTTGTCAAGTCTTCCCCAGCACAGGCATGCGAGACAAAAAAAACAGACATGCCCCCATGATCTGACCTGAAATTTAGATCTACACACCAAGCAAGACAAATTCTATTGCAGACAAACACCAAACCTGGCAAGTAAACAAACAGAATCAGACATGCAAACAGAGAAAGACAGTCCTTTAGATATACAAACCAACAAAGACAGATACTTGTACTTGCAAAAACCAGCCAAGACAGTCAAAAAAATAGAATCATAAATGCAAACAGAGAAAGATAAGCACACTATATATACAAACAAATAAAGAAAATTACGTCGAATAGCAAACACAACCCCAGACATGAAAACAAATAGAATTAGACATGCAAAAAGAGAAAGACAGGCCAATTATTTTTCATTGTTGGTTTGTATATGTAAAGTGTCTGTCTTTCTCTGTTTGTATGTCTGATTCTATTTGTTAGCATGTCTGGGTTGGTGTTTCCAAGTCCAAGGCTAGATTAAGTTAGGTTAGATTAAGTTAGGTTAAGTTAGGTTAGGTTAGCCTACATACGCGCGCGTACGTTTTGCTACAGCCGCAAGCATGCATAGTGAGAGAGAAATACAAAGTCGACCTGCGGGGATTTTTCGGCGAGTATGGTTAGGTTAGGTTAGGCTAGATTAAGTTAGGTTAGGTTAGGTTATATTAAGTTAGATTAGGTTAGGTTAGGTTAGGTTAGGTTAGCCTACGTACGCGCATGTACGTAGGCTAACCTAACCTAACTTAATCTAGCCTAACCTAATCTAACCATACTCGCCGGATTATTTAGACATGCAACGGACTTAGACATGCAAACAGAGAAAGACAGGCACTTTAGATATACAAACCAACAAAGACAAATACTTGGACTTGCAAACACCAACCCAGACATGCAAACAAGTAGAATCAGACATGCAAACAGTGAAAGATAATCCCCGCAGGTCGACTTTGTATTTTTTCTCACTATGAATGCTTGCGGATGTAGCACAACGTACGCGCGAGTATGTAGGTTAACCTAACCTAACTTAACCTAACCTAATCTAACCTAACTTAATCTAGCCTTGGACTTGTGAACACCAACCCAGACATGCAAACAAATAGAATCAGACATACAAACTAAGAAAGATAGGCACTTTAGATTTACAAACCATCAAAGACAAATACGTGGACTTGCAAACACCAAACCAGATATGCAAAAAAATAGAATCGTACATACATACAGAGAAAGACAGTTACTTTAGATATACAATACCACAAAGACAAATACTTAGACTTGCAAACACCAACTCACACATGAAAACAAATAGACTCAAACATGGAAACAGAGACAGAGAGGTACTTTAAATATACAAACCAACAAAGACAAATACATCGACTTCAAAACACCAACCCAGACATGCAAACAAGTAGAATCAGACATGCAAACAGAGAAAGATAGGCACTTTAGATATACAAACTAACAAAGACAAATACTTGGACTTGTAAACACCAACCCAGACATGCAAACAAATGGAATCAGACATGTAAACAGAGAAAGAAAGGCACTTTAGATATACAAACCAACAAAGACAAATACTTGGACTTGTAAACACCAACCCAGACATGCAAACAAATAGAATCAGACATGAAAACAGAGAAAGACATGCATTTTAGATATACAAACCAACAAAGACAAATACTTGGACTTCAAAACACCAACTCACACATGAAAACAAGTAGAATCAGACATGCAAACAGAGAAAAAATTTTCCTTTAGATATATAAACCGACAAAGAAAAATTCTTGGACTTAAAAACCCCAACCCAAAAATGCAAACAATTAGAATCAGAAATGCAAACAGAGAAATAAATGAAGTTTGGATATAAAAAGCATCAAATACAAATACTTAGACTTGCAAACACAAACCCATACATGCAAAAAAAAATATAATCAGACCTTCAAACATATAAAGAGAGAAAGTTAAGATGTACAAACCAAAAAGGACAGATACTTGGACTTGACAAAATCAATACAGACATGCAAACAAATAGAATAAGATAAGCAAACAGAGAAAGAAAGTCACTTTAGAAATACAACTCAACAAAGATATATACTTGGACTTGCAAACACCAATCCAGTCATGCAAACAAACAGAATCAGACATGCAAACAGAGAAAGACAGGCACTTTAGATATACAAACCAACAAAGACAAATATTTGGACTTGCAAAGACCAACCCCGACATTCAAACAAAAAGAATCAGACACACAAACAGAGAAAGACAGGCACTTTTGATATACAAACCAACAAAGACAGACTTAGATATACAAACCAACAAAGACAAATACTTGGACTTGCAAACACCCACCCAGACCTTCAAAAAAAATAGAATCAGACATGAAAACATAGTAAGACAAGCACTTTAGATATCCAAATTAATAAAGACAAATACTTGTACTTGAAAACAGAAACCCAGACACTAATAAATATAGATTCAGACCTGAAAACAGAGATAGACAGATACTTTACATATACAAACCAACAAAGACAAATACTTGTACTTGCAAACACCAACACATAAATGCAAACATATAGAATCATACATGCAAACAGAGAAAGACAGGCAATTTATATATACAAACCAACAACGACAAATACTTGGACTTGCAAACACCAACCCAGACATGCAAACAAATAGAATCAGACATGCAAACAGAGAAAGACAGGCACTTTAGAAATACAAACCAACAAAGACAAATATTTGGACTTGCAAACACCAACCCAGACATGCAAAAAAATATAATCATACATTCAAAACGATTAATATAGGAACTTTTTATATACTAAAAAACATCCAAATGTGATTGTACTTTCAAACACCAACCCAGACATGCAAATAAATAGAATCAGAAAAGCAATCAGAGAAAGACAGTCACTTTAGATATAAAAACCAACAAAGACAAATACTTGGACTTGCAAACACCAACCCAGATATGCAAACAAATAGAATCAGACATACAAACAGAGAAAGACAGGCACTTTAGATATACAAACAAACAAAGACAGGTACTTTAGATATAGAAACCAACAAAGACAATTGCCTGAACTTGCAAACACCAACCCAGACATGCAAACAAATAGAATCAGACATGCAAACAGAGAAAGACAGGCACTTTAGATATACAAACCAAAAACTTCAAATACTTGTAGTTTATAACAACAACCCAGACATGCAAAGAAATAGATACAGACCTGCAAAAAAAGAAAGACATTACCTTTAGATATGTACGGTAAAAACTAAAGACACTAGGACTTTCAAACACCAACCCCCCTATGCAAACAAATAGACTCAGACATGAAAAAAGAGACAGACAGGCACTATAGATGTACAAACCAACAAACACATATACTTGGACTTGCAAACACCAACCCAGACATGCAAACAAATAGAATCAGAGATGCAAACAGAGAAAGACAGGCACTTAAATATACAAACCAACAACGACAAATACTTTGACTTGCAAACACCAACACAGACATGCAAACAAATAGAATCAGAAATGCACACAGAGAAAGACAGGCACTTTAGATATACAAACCAACAAAGACAAATACTTGGACTTGCAAAAATCAAGCCAGACATGCAAACAAATAGAATCAGACATGCAATAAGAGACAGAGAGGCACTTTAGATATACAAACAAACAAAGACATATACTTTAACTTTCAAAAACCAACCCAGACATGCAAACAAATAGAATCAGACATGCAAACAGAGAAAGATGGGCACTTTAGATATACAAGCCAACAAAGAAAAATACTTGGACTTGCAAAACACAAATCCAGACATGCAAACAAATAGAATCAGACTTATAAACAGAGAACGATAGGCACTTTAGATATACAAACCAACAAAGACAAATACTTGGACTTGCAAACACCAACCCAGACATGCAAACAAATAGAATCAGACATGCAAACAGAGAAAAACATGCACTTTAGATATACAAGCCAACAAAGACAAATACTTTGACTTGCAAACACCGACCCAGACATGCAAATAAATAGAATCAGACATACAAACAGAGAAAGATATTCAATTTAGATATACATACCAATAAAAAAAGATACGTTGACTTGCAAACACCGACACACACATACAAAGAGAAAGAATCGGACAGGAAACAACAGAAAGATAGGTACTTTAAATACAGAAACTAACAAAGACAGATACGTGGACTTACAAACACCAACCCAGACATGAAAAGAAATAGAATCAGACCAGCAAACAGAGAAAGACAGCCACTTTAGATATACAAACCAACAAAGACAAATACTTGGACTTGCAAACACCAACCCCGACATGCAAACAAATAGAATCAGACATGCAAACAGAGAAATATAGGCACTTTAGATATACAAACCAAAAAATACAGATACTTGAACTGGCAAACACCAACGCAGACATGCAAACAAATAGAATCAGACATGAAAACAGAGAAAGACAGGCACTTTAGATATACAAACCAACAAAGACAAATACTTGTACTTGTAAACACCATTACAGACATGCATAAATATAGAATGTGGCACGTATGCAAAAAAAGATAAGCCATTTGTATATAGGAACCATCAACGTGAAATACTTTGACTTGAAAATACCAACTTAGAAACGCACAGATGAAGAATTAGACAAGAAGACACAAAAAGATAAGCAATTTAGATATACAAAATAACAAAGAAAAATACTTGGACTTGCAAACACCAACCCAGACATGAAAAAACAAATAGAATCAGACATGCAAACAGAAAAAGAGATTCACTTTATATATACACCCCCCAAAAGAAAGATACCTTGACGTTCTAAAACAGGACATTAAATGAAAACAAATATTCTCAAATCTGCACTGAGAAAGACGGGCACTGGATATATACACAAGAACAAATACTTATGCCGGGACATGAACAAACCAACCCTGAAATGCAAAAAAATAGAATCGGACAGGCAAATAGAAAAAGTAAGGCACTTTTTATAGGAAAAACAACAAAGACAGATACTAGGACTTACAAACACTAACCCAGACATACAAATAAATAGAATCAGACATGCAGACAGAGAAGGTCAGGCCAAGTATTTGTCTTTGTTTGTTTGTATATCTAAAGTCCCTATTTTTCTCATTTGGCATTTCTTTATCTATTTGTGTACCTATCTGGGTTGGGGTTCTCAAGTCCAAGTATCTGTTCTTTTTGATTTGCACATCTAAAGGACCAATGTTTATCACTGTAGATGTCCGATTTTGTCTGTTTGAAGGGCGGTGTTGATTTTGCAATTCCAAGTATTTGTCTTTGTTGGTTTGTATATCTAAAGTGACTGTCTTTTTCTGGTTGTATGTCTGATTCTTTTTGTTTGCATGTCTGGGCTGGTGTTTACAAGTCCAAGGCTGGATTAGGTTAGGGTAGATTAGGTTAGGTTAAGTTAGGTTAGGTTAGCCTACATACGCGCGTGCGTACGTTTTGCTACAACCGCAAGCATGCATAGTGAGAGAGAAATACAAAGTCGACCTGCGGCGATTTTCCGGCGCGTATGGTTAGGTTAGTCTGGATTAAGTTAGTTTAGTTTAGACTACGTACTTGCGCGTACTTAGGCTAACCTAACCTAACTTAACCTAACCTAATCTAACCTACCTTAATATAACCTTACCTAACCTAACCATACTCGCCGGAAAATCCCCGCAGGTTGACTTTGTATTTCTCTTTCACTATGCATGCTTGCGGCTGTAGCAAAACGTACGCGCGCCTATGTAGGCTAACCTAACCTAACCTAATCTAACCTAACTTAATCTAGCCTTGGACTTGCAAACACTAACCCCGGCATGCAAACAAATAGAATCAGACATGCAAACAGAGAAAAACAGGCACTTTAGATATACAAACCAACAATGACAAATACTTGGACTTGCAAACATCAGCCAAAACATGCAAGCAAATGGAATCAGACATGCAAACAGAGAAAGACATGCACTTTAGATATACAAACCAACAAAGACAATACTTGGACTTGCAAACACCAGCCCAGACATGCAAACAAATAGAATCAGACATGCAAACAGAGAAAGACAGGCACATTAGATATACAAACCAATAAAGGCAAATACTTGGACTTGCAAACATCAACCCAGACATGCAAACAAATAGAATCAGACACACAAACAGAAAAAGACAGGCACTTTAGATATACAAAGCAACAAAGACAAATACTTGGACTTGCAAACACCAACCTAAACATGTAAACAAATAGAATCAGACATGCAAACAGAGAAAGATATGCACTTTAGATATACAAACCAACAAAGACAGATACTTGGACTTGCAAACACCAGCCCAGACATGCAAAGAAATAGAATCAGACATGCAAACAGAGAAAGACAGTCACTTTAAATATACAAACCAACAACGACAAATACTTGGACTTGCAAACACCGACCCAGACATGAAAACAAATATAATCAGACATGCAAACAGAGAAAGACAGGTACTTTAGATATACAAACCAAATAAGACAAATACTTGTACTCGTAAACACCAACCCAGACATGTAAACAAATAGAATGAGACATGTAAACAGAGAAATACAGGCACTTTAGATATACAAACCAACAAAGACAGATACTTGGACTTGCAAAGACCAACCCAGACATGCAAAAAAATAGAATCAGACGTGCAAACAGAGAAAGAGAGTCCATTAGATATACAAACCAACAAAGAAAGATACTTTGACTTGCAAACACCAACCCAGACAGGCAATCAAATAGAATCAGGCAGGCACACAGAGAAAGACAGGCACTTTAGATATACAAACCAACAACGACAGATACTTTGACTGGCAAACACCAACCCAGACATGCAAACAAATAGAATCAGACATGCAAACAGAGAAAGATAGGCACTTTAGATATACAAACCAACAACGAAAAATACTTGGACTTGCAAACACCAACCCAGACAAACAAACAAAAAGAATTAGACATGCAAACAGAGAAAGACAGGCCAATTATTTGTCAGTGTTGGTTTGGATATCTAAATTGTCTATAGTTATCTGTTTCCAATTGTTATTAGATTTGTTGGTTTGTCAGGGTTGGTGTTTACAAGTCCACGTATTAGGCTTTGATTGTGTATTTACACGAAGAGCATATATGTCCATGTATTCTCGCCCGATATACTATTCATGCTGGTTTTCACTGGTGATTGAAGGTCCAAGAAATTGTCTTTGTTGGTTTGTATATCTAAAGTGCCTTCCTTTCTCTGTTTTCATGTCTGATTCTATTTGTTTGCTGGTCTGGGCTGGTGTTTGCAAGTCCAAGTCTAGATTAAGTTAGGGTAGATTAGGTTAAGTTTGGTTAGGTTAGCCTAAATACGCGCGCGTACGTTTTGCTACAGCCGCAAGCATGCATAGTGAGAGAGGAATATAAAGTCGACCTGCGGGAATTTTCCGGCGCGTATGGTTAGGTTAGGCTAGATTAATTTAGGTTTGGTTAGGTTAGACTACGTACTTGCGCGTACGTAGGCTAACCTAACCTAACTTAACCTAACCTAATCTAACCTAACTTAATCTAGCCTAACCTAACCTAACCATACTCGCCGGAAAATCCCCGCAGTTTACTTTGTATTTCTCTCTCACTATGCATGCTTGCGGCTGTAGCAAAACGTACGCGCGTGTATATAGGCTAACCTAACCTAACCTAATCTAACCTAACTTAATCTAGCCTTGGAATTGCAAACACTAGCCCCGACATGCAAACAAATAGAATCAGACATGCAAACAGAGAAAAACAGGCCCTTTAGATATACAAACCAACAATGACAAATACTTGGACTTGCAAACATCAGCCAAAACATGCAAGCAAATAGAATCAGACATGCAAACAGAGAAAGACATGCACTTTAGATATACAAACCAACAAAGACAAATACTTGGACTTGCAAACACCAACCCAGACATTCAAACAAATAGAATCAGACATGCAAACAGAGAAATACATGCGCTTTAGATATACAAACCAATAAAGGTAAATACTTGGACTTTCAAAGAACAACCAAAAAATTCAAACAAATAGAATCATACATGAAAACAGAGACGGACAGTCACTTAGATATACAAACCAGCACACAGATATACTTCTACTCATAAACATCAAACCAGATCTGCGTAAAATCAAAATCGTAAACTTATGCAGAGAGAGACATGTATTTTAGATATATATAGGAACAAAGACCAAATACTTGGATTTGCAAACACCAACCAAGACATGCAAACAAATAGAATCAGACATGCAAACAGAGAAAGATATGCAAATGATATTGATAAACCAGCGAAGAGAAATACTTGGAATTGCAAAAATTGACACTGACAGTCAAACAAATTGGATCAGACATGCAAACAAAAAAATACGGAACTGTACATATACAAAGCAGCGACGACAGATACCTGGACTTGTAAACACCAACCCAGACATGTAAAAAAATAGACTCAAACATGCAAACAGAGAAAGAAAGGAACTTTAGATATAGAAACCAACAAAAACAAATTCTTCGAATTGCAAAAAATAACCAAGACATTTAAACTAATAGAATCATACATGCAAAAAGATAAAGACAGTTCCTTTAGATATACTAATTTACAAAAACAAATTCTTCGACTTGCAAACCTCAAACAATAAATGAAAAAAATTAGAATAAGACAAGTACAACAATACAGATAGGAAGTTTGGATATACAAAGCAATAACGACAAGTACTTGTAATTGGAAACACCAGACCAGACATGCAATCAAATAGAATCAGACATGCAAACAAAGAAAGATAGGCACAAACCAACAACTACAAATACTTGTACTTGTAAATATCAACACACACATTCACAAAAGTAGAAACATACAAACCAACAGAGAAAGAAAGTCACTGTAGATATTCAAATCAACAAAGACAGACTTAGATATACACACCAACAAAGATAAATACTTGGACTTGCAAACACCAACCCAGACCTGCAAACAAAAAAGAATCAGACATGCAAACAGAGAAAGACAGGCCCTTTAGATATTCAAACCAAAAACGACAAATACTTGTACTTGCAAACAGAAACCCAGACATGCAAACAGATAGATTCAGACATGCAAAGAGAGATAGACATATAATTTACATATACAAACCAACAAAGACAAATACTTGAACTTGCAAACACCAACCCAGACATGCAAACAAATTGAATCAGACATGCAAACAGAGAAAGACAGGCACTTTAGATATACAAACCAACAACGACAAATACTTGGACATGCGAAGACATACCAAGAAATGAAAAAAAACTTATTCAAACCTGAAAACAGATAATTATATTCAATTTGTATATACAACCTAACCCAGCATAAGACGCGGACATGCAAAACCACAACTATGACACGAACAAACAAAAGATCGGAAATAATCAAAGAGGCCAATGGACATTGTTCGTATGCAAACCAACAAGTACAGCAGCTTGGGCATGCTAACACAAACTAAGGCAGAAAAATAAATAGAATCAGACATGCAAACAGAGAAAGACCGTCCAAGTATTTGTCATTGTTGGTTTGTATATCTAAAGTCCCTGTCTTTCTCTGTTTGCATGTCTGATTCTATTTGTTTACACGTCTGGGTTGGTGTTTGCAAGTCCAAGTATTTGTTTTTGTTGGTTTGTATATCTAAAGTGCATGTCTTTCTCTGTTTGCAAGTCTGATTATATTTGTTTGCATGTCTGGGTTGTTTTTTGCAAGTCCAAGTATTTGTCATTGTTGGTTTGTATATCTAAAGTGCCTGTCTTTCTCTGTCTGCATGTCTGATTCTATTTGTTTGCATGTCTGGGCTGGTGTTTACAAGTCCAAGTCTAGATTAAGTTAGGTTAGATTAGGTTAGGTTTAGTTAGGTTAGGTTAGCCTACATACGCGCGCGTACGTTTTGCTACAGCCGCAAGCATGCATAGTGAGAGAGAAATACAAAGTCGACCTGCGGAGATTTTCCGGCGAGTATGGTTAGGTTAGGCTAGATTAAGTTAGGTTAGGTTAGGTTAGCCTACGTACTTGCGCGTACGTAGGCTAACCTAACCTAACTTAACCTAACCTAATCTAACCTAACTTAATATAACCTAACCTAACCTAACCATACTCGCCGAAAAATTCCCGCAGCTCAACTCTATATTTCTCTCTCACCATGCATGCTGGCGGTTTTAGCAAAACGTACGCGCGCGTACGTAGGCTAACCTAACCTAACCTAACTTAACTTAACTTAATCTAACCTAACTTAATCTAGCCTTGGACTTGCAAACACAAACCCCTACATGCAAACAAATAGAATCAGACATGCAAACAGAGAAAAACAGGCACTTTAGATATACAAACCAACAATGACAAATACTTGGACTTGCAAACATCAGCCAAAACATGCAAGCAAATAGAATCAGACATGCAAACAGAGAAAGACATGCACTTTAGATATACAAACCAACAAAGACAAATACTTGGACTTGCAAACACCAGCCCAGACATGCAAACAAATAGAATCACAAATGCAAACAGATAAAGATAGGCAGTTTAGATATACAAACGAACAAAGACAGATACATGTAATCACAAACATCAACCCAGACATGCAATAAAATAGAATCAGACATGCAAACAGAGAAAGATAGGAACTTTAAATATACAAACCAACAACGACAGATATTTGGACTGGCAAACACCAGTCCCGGCATTCAGACAAACAGAATAATACACACAAACAGAGAATGACCGGCACTTTAGATATTCAAACCCACAAAGACAGACTTAGATATACAAACCAACAAACACAAATACTTGGACTTGCAAACACCAACCCAGACATGCAAACAAAAAAGAATCAGACATGCAAACAGAGAAAGACAAGCACTTTAGATATTCAAACCAAAAACGACAAATACTTGGAATTGAAAACATAAACCCAGACACGCAAAAAGATAGAATCAGACCTTCAAACAGAGATAGACATATACTTTAGATATACAAACCAACAAAGACAAATACTTGAAATTGCAAACACCAACCCAGACATGCAAACATATAGAATCAGACATGCAAACAGAGAAAGACAGGCACTTTAGATATACAAACCAAAAACGACAAAGACTTGGACTTGCAAACACCAACCCAGACATGCAAACAAATAGAATCAGACATGCAAACAAAGAAAGACATTCACTTTAGAAATACAAACAAAAAAAGAAAAATATTTGGACCTGCCAACACCAAACCAGACATGCAAACAAATTGAATCAGATATCAAAAAAGATACAGAAATGCACTTTATATATAACCAAAAACACAGAAAGATAGTTGTACTTGCTAATACCAGCCCATACATGCAAAAAAATAGAATCATAATTGCAAACAGAGAAAGATAGGCACTTTAGATATACAAACCAACAAAGACAAATACTTGGACATTCAAACAACCACACAGACATGCAAACAAATCGAATTGGACATGAAAAGAGAAAAAGACAGGCGCTTTAGATATACAAACCAATAAAGAAAGAAATTTGGACTTGAACACACTAAAAAAGACATGCAAATAAATATAATAAGACATGCAAACATATAAAGACGGTAACTTTAGATATACAAAACAACAAATACAAATTATTGGTCTTTCAAAACACCAACCCAGACATGCAAACAAATAGAATCAGACATGCAAACAGAGAAAGATAGGCACTTTAGATATACAAACCAACAAAGACAAATATTTATACTTGCAAACACCAGCCCAGACATGCAAACAAATAGATTCAGACATGCAAACAGAGAAAAAAATGCACTTTAGATATACAAACCAACAAAGACAAATACTTTGACTTGCAAACACCAACCAGACATGCCAACAAATAGAATCAGACATGCAAAAAGAGAAAGACAGGCACTTTAGATATACAAACCGAAACAAACAAATTATTGGAGTTTCAAACAACAACCCTGACATGTAAAAAAATAGAATCAGACATGCAAACAGAGAGAGACAGGGACTTTATGTATGGACACCAACAAAGAAAAATATTTGCACTTGTAGACACCAGCCATGGCTTGCAAACATATTGAATGAGACTTGCAAACAGAGAAAAACAGGCACTTTAGATATATAAACAAACAAAGACAAATAATTGGACTTGCAAACACCAACCCAGACATGCAAACAAACATAATCAGACATGCAAACATAGAAAGACAGGCACTTTAGATCTACAAACAAACAAAGACAAATATTTGGACTTGCAAAAACCAACCCAGACATGCAAAAAAAACGAAACAGACACACAAACAGAGAAAGACCGTCACTTTTGATATACAAACCAACAAAGACAGACTTTTATATAGAAACCAACAAAGACAAATACTTGGAATTTCAAACACCTACCCAGACATGCAAACAAAATAGAATCAGACATGCAAACAAAATAGAATCAGACATGCAAACTTTAGATATACAAACCAACAAAGACAGATACATGGACTTGTAAACACCAACCCAGACATGCAAACAAATAGAATCAGACATGCAAACAGAGAAAGACAGGCACTTTAGATATACAAACCAACAAAGAAAAAAACTTGGACTTGCAAAACACAGACCCAGACATGCAATCAAATAGAATCAGACATGCAAACAGAGAAAGATAGGCACTTTAGATATACAAACCAACAAAGACAAATACTTAGACTTGCAAACACCAACCTAGACATGCAAACAAATAGAATCAGACATGCAAACAGATAAAAACGTGCACTTTAGATATACAAACCAACAAAGACATATACTTTGACTTGCAAACACCAACCAGACATGTAAACAAAGAGAATCAGACATGCAAACAGAGACAGACAGGCACTTTAGAGATAGAAAACGAAAAAAACAAAATCTTGGAGTTGCAAACCACAACCTAGTCATGCAAACAAATAGAATCACACATGTAAACAGAGAAAGACAGCGACTTTATGTATACAAACCAATAAAGACAAATACCTGGACTTACAAACACCAACCCTGACATACAAACAAATAGAATCAGACTTGCAAACAGAGAAAGACAGGCACTTTACATATACAAACCAACAAAGACAAATACTTGGACTTTAAAACACCAAACCAGACATGCAAACAGAGAAAGACAGGCACTTTAGATATACAAACCAACAAAGACAAATACTTGGACTTGCAAACACCAACCCAGAGATGCAAACAAATAGAATCAGACATGCAAACAAAAATCTAAGTTCAAAATTTTCATATGACGCTGCAGCGACAATAACATGGACTAGCAAAATCCAACCCTGGCAAACATATCATACGTAACAGACGTGCCAAAAGAGAAAGACAGATACGTAAGATATACAAAGAGACCACGACAATAACTAGGGATTGCCAACCCCCGCCCACAAATGTACACAAATAGAATCAGACATGCAAACAGAAAATGATATGCACTTTAGATATACAAAGCAACAAAGACAGATACTTGGACTTGCAAACACTAACCCACACGTGCAAACAAATAGAAACAGACATGCAAACATAGAAAGACAGGCAATGTAGATATACAAGTAAAAAAAAAAAAATTTTTGGACTTGGATACACCAACCTACACAATCAAACATCATTAAACATGCATTAAAACTGACAAATAAATGCAATTGATATTTAACAAACTACAACGACAGATAGTTGGACTTGATAATACCTGCACATACATTCAAAAAAACCTACTCAGACTTGGATATTGGTATATACAGGCCCTTGGGAAGGACGACAAACTCAAGACAGAAACTTTGAATTAATTCAACCCGCCCAGACATGCAAACAAATTGGATAATAAATTCACACCGAGAAAAGTAGGCGCTTTGGATATAAAAACCCAGAAAGACAGATACTTGGACTTGCAAACACTAACCCAGACATGCAAACAAATAGAATCAGACATGCAAACAGAGAAAGACAGACACTTTAGATATACAAACCAACAAACACAATTTAATGGTCTTGCAAAACAACATCCCAGACATGCAAACAAATTGATACAGAAAAGCAAACATAGGAAGATAAGTACTCTAGATATAAAAACCATCAAAGACAGATTCTGGGACTTGCAAACACCAACCCAGACATGCAAGCAAATAGAATCAGACATGCAAACAGAGAAAAATATGCACTTTAGATATACGAACCAACAGTTACAAATACTTTGACTTGCAAACACTAACCCAGACATGCCAACAAATAGAATCAGACATGCGAACAGAGAAAGACAGGCACTTTAGATATACAAACCGACAAAGACAAATTCTTGGAGTTGCAAACAACAACCCTGACATGCAAACAAATAGAATCAGACATGCAAACAGAGAAAGACAGGGACTTTAGATATACAAACCAACAAAGACAAATACTCGGACTTACAAACACCAACCCTGACTTTCAAACAAATAGAATCAGACATTCAAACAGAGAAAGACAGGCACTTTACATATACAAACAATCAAAGACAAATACTTGGACTTTCAAACACCAATCCAGGCATGCAAACAATCAGAATCAGACATGCAAACAGAGAAAGACAGGCACTTTAGATCTTCAAACAAACAAAGACAAATACTTGGACTTGCAAATACCAACCCCGACATGCAAACAAAAAGAAACAGACACAAAAACAGAGAAAGACTGGCACTTTTGATATACAAACCAACAAAGACAGACTTTGATATACAAATTAACAAAGACAAATACTTGGAATTGCAAACACCTACCCAGACATGCAAACAAAATAGAATCAGACATGCAAAAAAAATAGAATCAGACATGCAAACTTTAGATATACAAACCAACAAAGACAGATACATGGACTTGTAAACACCAACCCAGACATGCAAACAAATAGAATCAGACATCAAAAGAGAGAAAGACAGGCACTTTAGATATACAAACCAACAAAGAAAAAAACTTGGACTTGCAAAACACAGACCCAGACATGCAATCAAATAAAATCAGACATGCAAACAGAGAAAGATAGGCACTTTAGATATACAAACCAACAAAGACAAATACTTAGACTTGCAAACACCAACCTAGACATGCAAACAAATAGAATCAGACCTGCAAACAGAGAAAAACATGCACTTTAGATATACAAACCAACAAAGACAAATACTTTGACTTGCAAACACCAACCCAGACATGTAAACAAATATAATCAGACATGCTAAAAGAGAAAGAAAGGCACTTTAGATATACAAACCGACAAAGACAAATTCTTTGAGTTGCAAACATCAACCCAGACATGCAAACAAATAGAATCACACATGCAAACAGAGAAAGACAGCCACTTTAGATAGAAAACCCAATAAAGACAAATATTTGGACTTGCAAACACCAACCCTGACATGCAAACAAATAGAATCAGACTTGCAAACAGAGAAAGACAGGCACTTTACATATACAAACCAACAAAGACAAATACTTTGACTTGCAAACACCAACCCAGACATGCAAACAGAGAAAGACAGGCACTTTAGATATACAAACCAACAAAGACAAATACTTGGACTTGCAAACACCAACCCGGATATGCAAACAAATAGAATCAGAGATACAAACAGAGAAAGACAGGCACTTTAGTTATACAAACCAACAAAGACAAATACTTGGACTTGTAAAAATCAACCCAGACATGCAAACCAATAGAATGAGACAAACAAACAGAGAAAGACAGGCAATTAAGATATACAAACCAACAAAGACAAATTCTTGGACTTTCAAACACCAGCCCAGACATGCAAACAAATAGAATCAGACATGCAAACAGAAAATGATATGCACTTTAGATATACAAACCAACAACGACAAGTACATGGACTTGCAAACACCAACCCAGACATGCAAACAAATAGAAACAGACATGCAAACAGAGAAAGACAGGCACTTTAGATATACCAGCCAACAAAGACAAATACTTGAACTTTAGTAAACAAACCTAGAAATGCCAAAAAAACGAATCAGACCTTCGAACAGAGAGAGACAGTTATTTTAGATACACAAACCGAAAAAGACAAAGGCTTGTACTCGAAAACACTAACCCGGTCATTGATTCATTTAGAATCAGACATATAAACAAAAAAAGGCAAGCACTTTTGATATAGGAAGCATCAAAGTGAAATATTTGGACTTGCAAACACCAACCCAGACATGCAAAAAAATAGAATCAGACACACAGACAGAGAAAGACAGGCACTTTAGATATACAAACTAACAAAGAAAAATACTTGGACTTGTAAACACCAACCTAGACATGCAAAAACAGAGAGTCAGACCTGAACACAGAGAAAGATATACACTTTAGATATACAAACCAACAAAGACAGATACTTGGACTTGCAAACACCAACCCAGACATGAAAACAAATAGAATCAGACGTGCAAACTGAGAAAGACAGTCCTTTAGATATACAAACCAACAAAGACAGATACTTGGACTTGCAAAGACCAACCCAGACATGCAAACAAATATAATCAGACATGCAAACAGAGAAAGACAGGCACTTGAGATATAAACACCAACAACGACAAATACTTGGACTTGCAAACACCAACCCGGACATTCAAACAAATTGAATCAGACTTGCAAACAGAGAAAGATAGGCACTTTAGATATACAAACCAACAAAGACACATACTTGGACTTGTAAACACCAACCCAACCATGCAAACAAATAGAATCAGATATGCAAACAGAGAAAGACAGGCACTTTAGATATACAAACCAACAAAGAAAAATACTTTGAATTTCTAAACACAAACCCAGGCATGCAAAAAGATAGAATCAGAGATGAAAAAAGAGAAATATAGATACTTAAGATATATAAACCAACAAAAACAAATACTTCGACTTGCATAAACAAACGCAGACATGCAAACAATTAGACTCAGACACGCAAACAGAGAAATACATGCACTTTAGATATACAAACCAACAAAGACAAATACTTTGACTTGCACACACCAACCCAGACATGTAAACAAATAGAATCAGACATACATACAGAGAAAGACAGGTACTTTAGATATACAAACCAACAGAGACAAATACTTGGACTAGAAAACACCAACCCAGACATGCAAACTAATAGAATCAGACAGGCAAACAGATAAAGACAGGAACTTTAGATATACAAAACTACAAAGACAAATTATTTGAATTGTAAATACAATCCAAGACTTGCAAACACATTGAATCAGACATGCAAACAGATCAAAACATTAAATTTAGTTATACAAACCAACAAAGACAAATAAATTGACTTGCAAAAACCAATCAAGAAATGCGAACAAATAGAATCAGACATTAAAATAGAGAAAGACAGGAACTTTAGATATACAAACCAACAAAGACAGATACTTGGACTTGCAAACATTAACCCAGACATGCAAACAAATAAAAACAGATATGCCAACAGAGAACTACAGGTAATTTAGATATACAAAACAACTAAGGCATAATCTTTGACATGCAAACACAAGCCCAGACATGCTAACTAATATAATCAAAAATGCAAACAGATACACATAGTCAATTTAGATATACAAACCACCAACGACTGATACTTGTACTTGCAAATGCCAACCAAGAAATGCAAACAAATAGAATCAGACTTGCAAACAAAGAAAAATAGGCACTTTAGATATACAAACCAACAAAGACAAATACTTTTAATTGCAAATACCAACACAGACATGCAAAAAAAAAGAATCAAACACACAAACAGAGAATGACAGGCACTTTAGATATACAAACCAACAAAGACACACTTAGATATACAACAAAACAAAGACAAATACTTCGACTTGCAAACATCAACGCAGACATGCAAACAAAATAGAATCAGACATGCTAACAGAGTAAGACAGGCACTGTAGATAAACAAACAACCAAAGACAAATACTTGGACTAGCAAACACCAACCCAGACATGAAAAAAAATAGAATCAGACTTGCAAACAGAGAAAGACAGGCACTTTAGATATTCAAACCAACAAAGACAAATATTTTGAGTTGTAAAGACCAACACTGACTTGCAAAAAAAAGAATCAGACACACAAACAGAGAAAGACAGGCACTTTAGATATACAACCCAACTAACACATACTTAGATATACACACCAACAAAGACAAATACTTTGACTTGCAAACACCAACCCAGACCTGCAAACAAAAAAGAATCAGACATGCAAACAGAGTAAGACAAGCACTTTAGATATACAAACCAACAAAGAAAAATACTTGTACTTGCAAACAGCAACCCAGACATGCAAACAAATAGAGTCAGACATGCAAACAGAGATAGACAGGTACTTTAGATATACAAACCAACATTGACAAATACTTGAACTTGCAAACACCAACCCAGAAATGCAAAAAAATAGAGTCAGATATGCAAACAGAGAAAGACAGGCCTTTTTGAAATTCAAACCAACAAACGAAAAACACTTGGACTTGCAAACACCAACCCACACATGCAAACAAATAGAATCAGACATGCAAACAGAGAAAGATAGTCAATTTAGATATACAAACCAACAAAAAAAAATATTTTTACTTGCAAACACCAACCCAGACATGCTAACAAATATAATCAGACATGCAAACTGAGAAAGACAGGCACTTTAGATATACAAACCAACAAAGACAAATACTTGGACTTGCCTAAAATAAACCATGGCAAGCTCTCGAATTGTAACAGACATGAAACCATGGAAAGAAATGCTCAATATATCTACAAGCCAACTACGACAGATACTTGGACAAGCAAACATCAACACAGCCATGTCAGCAAATTGGCTCAGACATGCCCACAGAGAAAGTTATGCACTCTAGATATACAAACCAACAAAGAAAGATAATTTGATTTGCAAACACCAACCCAGACATACATACAAATAGAATCGGTTATGCAATAAGAGAAAGACATGCAATTTAGATATACAAACCAACAAATACATATACTTGGACATTAAGACATAAACCCAGAAATGAAAACAAATAGAATCAGATATGCAATCTGATAAGCACATGTAGTTTATATACACAAACCAACAAATTCAAAAACTTTGACACGTAAACACCAACCCAGAAATGAAAAAAAATAGATTTCCATAAGCAATCAGAGAACGAGGGGTACTCTAGAAACACAAACCAACAAAGACAGAAACAAGGAATTGCAAACACCAACCCACAAAAGCCAAAAAATTGGTTCACATATTGAAAAAGTAAAATAAATACTCTTTTTATATACATAACGAAAAATAAAGTTTCTTTGACTTGTAAAAATCCATGCAGAATTGCATAAAAATAGAAACAGAAAAGTTAATATAGAAAGTTATGCTCAATAGTGACCCAAAACAACAAAAACCAATTCTGGGAATGGGAAAAAGCGCCCCGGACGTCCGCTAGAATCGAATCAGACATTCAAACATAGATAGACAGGCACTTTAGATATACAAACCAACAAAGACAAATACTTGGACTTGCAAACACCAACCCAGACATGCAAACAAATAGAATCAGACATGCAAACAAAGAAAGACAGGCACTTTAGATATACAAACCAACAAAGACAAATACTTGGACTTGTAAACACCAGCCCAGACGTGTAAACAAATAGAATCAGACATATAAACAGAGAAAGACAGGCACTTTAGGTATACAAAGCAACAAAGACATATACTTGGACTTGCAAACACCAACCCAGACAGGCAAACAAATATAATCAGACAAACAAACAGAGAAAGGCAGGCACTTTAGATATACAAAGCAACAAAGACAAATACTTGGACTTGCAAACACCAACCCAGACATGCAAACAAAAAGAATCAGACATGCAAACAGAGAAAGATAGGCACTTTAGATATACAAAGCAACAAAGACAGATTCTTGGACTTGCAAACACCAGCCCAGACATGCAAACAAATAGAATCATACGTGCAAACTGAGAAAGACAGTCCTTTAGATATACAAACCCACAAACAAAAATATTTGGACTTGCAAAAACCAACCCAGACATGGAAACAAATAGAAACAGACATTCAAAGAGAGAAAGACAGGCCCTTTAGAAATAAACACCAACAAAGAAATATACTTGGACTTGCTAAACCCAACCCGGACGTGCAAAAAAATAGAATAATACTTGCAAACAGATAAAACAATGCGCTTTAGATACACAAACCAACACAGACAGATACTTGGGCTTGCAAAACACAAACCCAGACATGCAAACAAATAGAATCAGACATGCAAACATAGAAAGACAAGCACTTTATAAATACAAACCAACAAAGACAAATACTTTGACTTGCAAAACACCAACCCAGAAATAAAAACAAATAAAATCAGACATGTAAACAGAGAAATACAGGGACTTTAGATATACAAACCAACAAGGACAGATACTTGGACTTGCAAACACCAACCCACACATGCAAACAAATAGAATCAGACATGCAAAAAGAGAAAGAAAGGCACTTTAGATATACAAACCAACAAAGACAAATACTTGGACTTGCAAACACCAACCCAGACATGTAAACAAATAGAATCAGACATGCCAACAGAGAAAGACACTTTAGATGTACAAACCAACAAAGACAAACAGAGAAAGACAGGCACTTTTGATATACAAACCAACAAAGACATATACTTGGACTTGCTAACACCAACCCAGACATGTAAACAAATAGAATCAGACATGCAAACATAGAAAGACAGGCACTTTAGATATACAAACCCACAAAGACAAATACATTGACTTACAAACACCAACCCAGAAACGAAAACAATTAGAATCAGACATCCCAACAGATAAAGACAGCTACTTTAGATATACAAACAAACAAAGACAATTACTTGGACTTACAAACACCAGGCCAGACAAGCAAACAAATAGAATCAGACATGAAAACATAGAAAGACTGGCACTTTAGATATACAAACCAACAAAGACAAATACTTGGACTTGCAAATAACAACCCAGAAATGCAAACAAATAGAATCAGACACACAAACAGAGAAAGACAGGCACTTTAGATATACAAACCAACAACGACAAATACTTGGACTTGCAAACACCAACCCAGACATGCAAACAAATAGAATCTGACATGCAAACAGAGAAAGATAGGCACTTTAGATATACACAGTAACAAAGACAGATACTTGGACTTGCAAACACCAGCCCAGACATGCAAACAAATAGAATCAGACGTGCAAACAGAGAAAGACAGGCACTTTAGATATACAAACCAACAAAGACAAATACTTGAACTTGCAAACACCAACCCAGACATGCGAAAAAATAGAATCTGACATGCAAACAGAGAGATAGTTACTTTATATATACAATAAGAAAAAGATAAAGACTTGGACTTGTAAACACTAATTCGGACGTGTAAACAAATAAAATGAGACATTTAAGCAAAAACAGGCAAGCACTTTTGGTATGCGAACCAACAACGAGAAAAACTCGTACTTGCAAAAACCAACCTACACATGCACTAAAATAGAATCTAACAGGAAAACAAAGAAATACAGGCACTTTAGATATACAAACCAACAAAGACAGAGACTTTGACTTGCAAACATCAACCCAAACATGTAAACAAATATATTCAAACGTCCAGACAGACAATTACAGTAACCTTTGATCTACAAACCAACAAAGAGATAGACTTGGACATGCAAACACTAATACAGACATTCAAAAAAATCTAATTAGAAAGGCACACAGCGAAAGATAGTTAAATTAGACTTACAAAACATCAACCACAAATACTTGGACTTCCAAACACAAACCAAGACATGCCACCAAATAGGTTCAAACATGAGAACACTGAAAGACAGGCACATTAGATATACAAACTGACAAAGAAAAATTCTTGGACTAGCAAACATCAACCCAGACATGCAAACAAATAGAATCAGACATGCAAACAGAGAAAGACAGGCACTTTAGATATACAAACCAACAAAGAGAGATACTTGGACTTGCAAAGACCAACCCAGACACGCAAACAAATGGAATCAAACATCCAAAAAGAGAAAGACAGGCACTTTAGATATAAAAACCAACAAAGACAAATAGTTGGACTTGCAAACACCAACTCGGATATGCAAACAAATAGCATCAGGCATGCAAACAGAGAAAGACAGGCACTTTAGATATACAAACCAAGAAAGACAAATACTTGGACTTGCAAACACCCATCCAGACATGCAAACAAAGAGAATCAGACATGAAAACAGAGAAATACAGGCACTTTAGATATACAAACCAACAAAGACAAATACTTGTACTTGCAAACACCAACCAAGACATGCAAACAAATAGAATCAGACATGCAAACAGAGATAGACAGGTACTTTAAATATAGAAACCAACAAAGACAAATACCTGAACTTGCAAACACCAACCCAGACATGCAAACAAATAGAATCAGACATGCAAACAGAGAAAGACAGGCCCTTTATATATACAAACCAAAACGACAAATACTTTTACTTGCTAACACCAACCCGGACATGCAAACAAATAAAATCGGACATGTAAACAGAGAAAAACATGCAATTTAGATACACAAACAAACAAAGACAGATATATTGACTTGGAAACACCGTCCCAGAAATGTACACAAATTTAATAATTAATGAAAACTTATTTAGACATGCACTTTTTATATACAACACAAAACCGAATAAATACAGTTATTGCAAAGACAATTAAAGAAAGGCAGTCATAAAGAATATGACAAGAAAACAGAAAAATATGGGCTCTTTAGATATATAAAAAAGCAAAAACAGATACTTGGACTTGCAAAAACCAACCTAGACATGCAAACAAATAGAATCCGACATGCAAACAGAGAAAGATAGGCCATTTAGATATAAAAACCAACTAAGACAGATACTTGGACTTGCAAACACCAACCCAGACATGCAAAGCAATAGAATCAGACATGCAAACATAGAAATACAGTAACTTTATATATTCAAACCAACAAAAGACAATCAATATTAATTTCAAAAAAACAACAAAGGACTGCAAAAAATTATAAACAGAAATGAAAACAGAGAAAGATAGGCACTTTAGATATACAAACCAACAAAGACAAATACTTGGACTTGCAAACACCCACTCAGACATGCAAACAAATAGAATCAGACATGCAAACAGAGAAAGACAGGCACTTTAGGTATACAAACCAACAGACACAAATACTTGGACTTGCAAACACCAACCCAGACATGCAAATAAATAGAATTAGACTTGCAAACATATAAAGACATGTACTTTAGATATACAAACCAACAAAGACATATACTTGGACTTGCAAACTCCAACCCAAACATGCAAACAAAAAGAATCAGACATGCAAACAGAGAAAGACAGGCACTTTAGATATACAAACCAACAAAGACAAATACTTAGAGTTGCAAACAACAACCCAGACCTGCAAACATATAGAATCACCCATGCAAACAGAGAAAGACATCGACTTTAGATATACAAACCAATAAAGACAAATACTTGGACTTACAAACACCAACCAAGACTTGCAAACAAATAGAATCAGACATGCAAACAGAGAAAGACAGGCACTTTAGATATACAAACCAACAAAGACAAATAGTTTGTCTTGCAAACACCAACCCAGACATGCAAACAAATAGAATCAGACATGCAAACAGAGAAAGACAGTCACTTTAGATATACAAACCAACAAAGACAAATACTTGGACTTGCAAACACCAACCCAGACATGCAAACAAATAGAATCAGACATTCAAACAGAGAAAGACAGGCACTTTAGATATACAAACCAACAAAGACAAATACTTGGACTTCCAAACACCAAGCCAGACATGCAAACAAATAGACTCAGACATGCAAACAAAGAAAGAAAGGCACTTTAGATATACAAACCAACAAAGACAAATACTTGGACTTGCAAAAATCAACCCAGACATGCAAACAAATAGAATCAGACACACAAACAGAGAAAGACAGGCACTTTAGATATACAAAGCAACAAAGACAAATACTTGGACTTGCAAACACCAACCCAGACATGCAAACCAATAGAATCAGACATGCAAACAGAGAAAGATATGCACTTTAGATATACAAAGGAACAAAGACAGATACTTGGACTTGCAAACACCAACCCAGACATGCAAACAAATAGAATCAGACATGCAAACAGAGAAAGACAGGCACTTTAGATATACAAACCAACAAAGACAAATACTTGAACTTGCAAACACCAACCCAGACATGCAAACAAATAGAATCAGACATGGAAACAGAGAAAGACAGGTACTTTAGATATAAAATCATACAAAGATAAAGACTTGGACTTGTAAACACCATCCCAGAAGTGTATACAAATAGAATGTGACGTTCAAGCAAAAAAAGGCAGTCAACATTGTCATGCGCAGCTACACAGACAAATTCACGTAATTTCGAAAAAAAACCCACATATGAAAAAAAATAGAATCGGAAAAACAAAAACAGAAAGACAAGCACTTTATATATACAAAGCAACAGATACAAAAACTTGGGCTCTCAAACAACCACCCATACGTGCCAACAATGAGAATCAGACATGCAAACAGAGAAAGATATGCACTTTAGATATACAAAGCAACAAAGACAGATACTTGGACTTGCAAAAACCAACCCAGACATGCAAACAAATAGAATCAGACATCCAAACAGAGAAAGACAGGCACTTTAGATCTACAAACCAAAAAAGACAAATACTTGAACTTGCAAACACCAATCCAGACTTTAAAACAAATAGAATCAGACCTGCAAACAAAGAAAGATAGGAACTTTAGATATATAAAACGAAAAAGATATATACTTGGACTTGTAAACACCAATCCAGACATATAAACAAATAGAATGAGACATTAAAGCAAAGAAAGACAGGCACTTTAGATATAAAAACCAACAAAGACAAATACTTGGACTTGCAAACACCAACCCAGACATGCAAACAAATAGAATCAGACATGCAAACAGAAAACAAACAGGCACTTTAGATATAAAAACCAACAAAGACAAATAGTTTGTCTTGCAAACACCAACCCAGACATGCAAACAAATAGAATCAGACATTCAGACAGAGAAAGACAGTCACTTTAGATATACAAACCAACAAAAACAAATACCTGGACTTGCAAACATAACCCCAGGCATGCAAACAAATAGAAACAGAGATTCCAATATAGAAAGACAAATACTTTAGATATACAGACCAACAAGGACAAATACTTGGACTTGCAAAAACCAGGCCAGACATGCAAACACATAGAATCAGACATGCAAACAGAGAAAGAAAGACACTTTAGATATGCAAAGCCAAAAAAACACATACCTGGACTTGAAAACATCAACCCAGACATACAAAAAAATAGAATCAGACACACAAAAAGAGAAAGAAAGGCACTTTAGATATACAAAGCAACAAAGACATATACTTGTACTTACAAACACCAACCCAGACATGCAAACAAATAGAATTAGACATGCAAACAGGGAAAGACAGATACCTTAGATATACAAACCAACAAAGACAAATGCTTGGACTTGCAATCACCAAACCAGACATGCAAACAAAGATAATAAGACATTTAAACATAGAAAGAAAGTCACTTTATATATACAAACCAACAAAGACAAATAATTGGACTTGCAAACACCAACCACGACATGCAAACACATATAGTCAGACATGCAATCAGAGATAGACAGGTACTTTAAATATAGAAACCAACAAAGACAAATACCTGAACTTGCAAACACCAACCCAGACATGCAAACAAATAGAATCAGACATGCAAACAGAGAAAGACAGGCCCTTTAGATATAAAAACCAACAAAGACGAATACTTGGACTTGCAAACACCAACCCAGACATGCAAACAAATAGAATCAGACATTAAAACAGATAACGACTGGGTATTTATAAATTAAAACATTCATAGAAGTATACTTGGACTGGCTATAACCCAACATGAAGGTCAAAAAATAATAATAGGACATTCTATATGAGAAATACGGGCACATTATATAATCAAACCCAAAAAGACAGATACCTGGACATGCAAACTTAGCCCCTAGCGAGCACATAAATAGTATACTAACAGCACCAGGAGAAAGACAGGCACTTTAGACATACAAACAAACAAAGACATATACTTGGACTTTCAAACACCAACCCAGACATGCAAACAAATAGAATCAGACATGCAAAAAGAGAAAGACAGGCACTTTAGATATACAAACCAACAAAGAAAAATACTTGGACTTGCAAAACACAAACCCAGACATGCAAACAAATAGAATTTGACATGCAAACAGAGAACGATAGGCACTTTAGATATATAAACCAACAAAGACATATACTTGGAATTTCAAACACCAACTCATACATGCAAACAAATATAATCAGACATGCAAACAGATAAACACAGTTAATTGATATAGAAAAACAAAAAGATACAAATACATGGACTTTCAAAAACCAAACCATAAATTAAAACAAATAGAATCAGACACGAAAACAGAAAAAGATAGATACTTTAGATATATAAACCATCAAGGACATATACTTGGACTTGCAAACACAAACCCAAACATGCAAACAAAAAGAATCAGACATGCAAACAGAGAAAGACAGGCACTTTACATATACAAACAGACAAAGACAAATTCTTAGAGTTGCAAACTTCAACCCAGACATGCAAATAAATAGACTCACCCATGCAAACAGAGAAAGACATCCACTTTAGATATACAAACCAACAAAGACAAATACTTGGACTTGCAAACACTAACCCTGACATGCAAACAAATAGAATCAGACACGCAAACAGAGAAAGACAGGCACTTTAGATATACAAACCAACAAAGACAAATAGTTGGACTTGCAAACACCAACCCAGACATGCAAACAAATAGAATCAGACATGCAAACAGAGAAAGACAGGCACTTTAGATATACAAACCAACAAAAACAAATACCTGGACTTGCAAACACCACCCCAGGCATTCAAAAAAACAGAATCAGACATGCAAACAGAGAAAGACAGGTACTTTAGATATACAAACCAACAAAGACAAATACTTGGACTTCCAAACACCAAGCCAGACATTCAAACAAATAGAATCAGACATGCAAACAGAGAAAGAAAGGCACTTTAGATATACAACGCAAAAAAGACAAATACTTGGACTTGCAAACAACAACCCAGACATGCAAAAAAATAGAATCAGACAATCAAACAGAGAAAGACAGGCACTTTATATATACAAACCAACAAAGACAAATACTTGAACTTACAAAAACCAACCCAGACATACAAACAAATAGAATTAGACATGCAAACAGGGAAAGACAGGCAACTTAGATATAGCAACAAACGAAGACAAATACTTGAACTTGCATAAACCAATCCAGACATGTAAACAAATAGAATCAGACATGCAATCAGAAAAAAACAGGAAATTAAGATATACAAACCGACTAAGACAAAGACTTGGACTCGTAAACACTAACCCAGACATGTAGAAAAATATAATCTCGCATGCAAACAAAGAAAAATAAGAAATTTAGATATACAAAGCGACAACTTGATATAATTTGACTTCCAAATACCAACCTAGACATGCAAAAAAATAGACCCAGACAATAAGACACAAAAAGGCAATCATTTTAGATATACAAACTAGCCAAGACAGATCCCTTGACTTCCAAACACCAACCCAGACATGCAAAAAAATAGAATCAGACATGCAAACAGAGAAAGACAGGCACTTTAGATATACAAAGCAACAAAGACATATACTTGGACTTGCAAACACCAACCCAGACATGCAAAAAAATAGAATCATACATGCAAACAGAGAAAGACAGTACTTTAGATATACAAACCAACAAAGACAGATACTTGGACTTGCAAACACCAACCCAGACATGCAAACAAATAGAATCAGACATGCAAACAGAGAAAACAGGCACTTTAGATATAAAAACCAACAACGACAAATACTTGGACTTGTAAACACCAACCTGTACATGCAAACCAACAGAATCAGACTTGCAAACAGAGAAAGATAGGCACTTTAGATATACAAACCAAAAAAGAAAGATACTTGGAATTGCGAACACCAACCCAGACTTGCAAATAAATAGAATGAGACATGCAAACAGAAATACACAGGTACTTTATATATACAAACCAACAAAGACAGATACTATGACATGCAAATAATAACGCAGACATGCAAACAAATAAAATCAGACATGCAAACAGAGAAAGAAATTGAACTTTAGATATACACACCAACAAAGACAAATACTTGGACTTGCAAACACCAACCCAGACATGCAAACAAATAGAATCAGACATGCAAACAGAGAAAGACAGGCACTTAGATATA